>NW_017670821.1:171357-225277 GCF_001879085.1 Nicotiana attenuata
GTTCCAAAGGCATACCTGATCTGCGTAGATTCCTGTTGACAGTGGTGATTTTCCTGGCTGAATTAGTATGGAAAGTAACCATTTTCCATTCATCCTTGGATGACTCAGTATGATTAATTGAATTAGCATGAGTATCATAGTTGGCATTAGTAGGCTCCTTAGAAGCAGTTGTTTTAGTGTATGAGCAAACTAATTGATTATGTCCCATTCTACCACACTTAACACAAAACATATTAAGCCCTTCATACACAATATTTTGTTTATGATGGCCAATAAAAACATGAGTGCAAAGTGGTTGATCCAAAGGAACCTGGACACACAACCTAGCATACCGTCCCCTTAATGTGGAAGAAGTACAGTTATCAATGGCTAGCAATTTACCAACCTTATTGCCCAATTTCTTTAATATATAAAAATCATAAAATTCAGTTGGCAACTCAGGTAGACGTAGCCATACAGCAGAGTGATTAATTGTTGTTTCAGATGGCATGAACTTTGGCTCCCATGGCCTAACAGTTAAGAAATGATTAAGAATAAACCAAGGCCCATCATTTATAGCATGCATCTTATTTTCCTCTTTCTGAAATTTCATCAAATAAAAAATCTGAACCTAGATCTACAAGTGGTAGATTCTCCGTAGGTTTACATAGGGCATATATTTTTTAGCCTNCCAATAGAGGCAGTAGAGGTTGTGGGTTCGTATAAGGTTGTATCCATGGAGTTGAAGGGGTTAGAGATGGAGGTGGATAAAATGGCATTCGGATGCGATGTGGGTAAAGATGAGTAGGGTCCCATACCGGAACTGGGAGGTTTATAGGTTGAAAGGGGGAGAGGTGGGGAGCTTGCATCAAGGACCAATGGTAACGTGCAAACAACTGTGTCCCTAGCTGCATCGCTTCTGATATTATCTGTGCAAGGTCTGATGGGTTGATTATGAGAATTGTCACCTCTTGGTGATTCACCTCCATAGTGAATGTTAATGCATGGTTCTGGAGGCCCGTTTCTAGCCAGGATATTAGTGTTAATGGAGCTTGTGGTGACTGAGTTGTGTATATTATGGTGTTGGGCTCCATTATCAAGTACGGAAGATATGAGAGGGGATACTGTGAGCGAACTAGACGATGAAAGTTCTGTCTTTGTAGGGGGGGAGGGCTGTGACCTTCTCAAGTAATTGAGACTGTTGGCCAGCATTGTATTTTTGAATGGGAATAGTTGAAGTAGTGATAAAAGGAGATAGGTCTATTGAGGGAGATGATAGAATATCTATATCCGAAGGAGTTTGAATGGAGGATATAGGCGGTTTGATTGATGGTGTTGAAGGTTGTGTCTTGGAATAAGAATGAGATATGGTGGAGGATATCTCATGATGATGTTCCTGCATGGAGACTAGCCTAGGGTTTGAAGAAGTTGACGGTAGAAAGTGAATAGACCCTTTGTCTTGTTTGTGTGTTGTTTGTGTCTTTTGTTGGGTATCAATTAATGAAGTTGACCGACTAAGTGGTAAGGTAGGGAAGAGGTCTTGCATGCGGGGAGTTAGTCGTGGCTTAATGCATGTCTTGTGGTAGGCTGAGGTGGATGCTGGACCAACTGTGATTGGGCCTTGTAGTTAGGGGAAATGAGGTGTACTGGAGTGTGAGTTTCATTCTTTGAAGAAATAGGTAGGTTAGGCTTAGTAGGTTTAGTGTTAGTTGTGTCCTCTAACTCCAATGCATTAAAGGGATTAACATGATTAATAGAAATTACTTCTCCAGACGGCATTTAATTGTTGTTTGATTTAGAAACATGATTAATGTTATCTAGGGACAGTTTATTAAAATGCAAAGTAGTAGGAGTATTATTATGTTCCAAAGGCATACCTGATCTGCGTAGATTCCTGTTGACAGTGGTGATTTTCCTGGCTGAATTAGTATGGAAAGTAACCATTTTCCATTCATCCTTGGATGACTCAGTATGATTAATTGAATTAGCATGAGTATCATAGTTGGCATTAGTAGGCTCCTTAGAAGCAGTTGTTTTAGTGTATGAGCAAACTAATTGATTATGTCCCATTCTACCACACTTAACACAAAACATATTAAGCCCTTCATACACAATATTTTGTTTATGATGGCCAATAAAAACATGAGTGCAAAGTGGTTGATCCAAAGGAACCTGGACACACAACCTAGCATACCGTCCCCTTAATGTGGAAGAAGTACAGTTATCAATGGCTAGCAATTTACCAACCTTATTGCCCAATTTCTTTAATATATAAAAATCATAAAATTCAGTTGGCAACTCAGGTAGACGTAGCCATACAGCAGAGTGATTAATTGTTGTTTCAGATGGCATGAACTTTGGCTCCCATGGCCTAACAGTTAAGAAATGATTAAGAATAAACCAAGGCCCATCATTTATAGCATGCATCTTATTTTCCTCTTTCTGAAATTTCATCAAATAAAAATCTGAACCTAGATCTACAAGTGGTAGATTCTCTGTAGGTTTACATAGGGCATATATTTTTTGCCTCAGTAATTGGTGTCCAATTTTCTGTCCATATAGCTTGATAATCACCGCATGCTGCCAAGGTTTGTATATTCTTTCCTTTTCTTCCAGGGAAAGTGGAACAAAAATAGTAGGGTCAGTTGGTGCATCCAATTCTGCATTGATAACTTGGCCGGAAGCAACAGGATCATTTAAGGAATTATTTGGAGTTGAGATATTGTGTGAAAGTAGGGTATGAAAATAAGATGAGGGGAGATTTTTGAAAGGGTGTGCAGTATGTTGTCGGATCAATGATCATATTGCTATCATGTGGGATTGAAGAAATCTCTTTGAGTGATTATGGCATGAAGAGGATGAAAGAATGGAGATATCTGGAGGTTTAGGTGGTATGAACAAAGGCGTCAGTGAGTTCTTGTGGGAGAGAATTTTTGACATACTAGCTTGCTATTTGTTCTTGAACATTGAATATAAATATTGAGTGTAAATTTACTATACTTTTACTTACGAACCATTGCACTTTCTTTCTAATCACTATCATTTATTCGTTAGTTTTTCATGTAATATAATTAGTATTATATTATTTCTTTTGATGGTTAGTTATAGTTAACTATAATACTACCATACTATTTTTTTAATTTTTAAAATTACCTATTACTATTTTAGGAACTGTCTTTATTTTACTCTAATTTCAAATAATATATGACCCGCTCTACTATTTTTTTAATTTTTAAAATTACCTATTACTATTTTATGAACTGTCTTTATTTTACTCTAATTTCAAATAATATATGACCCGCTCTTCTACAAAACAGTTGGCCAGTTACGATCCTAAAATTGAAAAAACTTTGCGATTGTGCAGGAAAGGACAAATATCGTCTCAAAACATAGCTTGTAACTGAATGGAGCACCAATTAGAAGATGATAACAATCCACTACAAATTTCACTACCAGCTCATGTAGAGGAGTAGTTTGATGAAGTGGCGTCAAGACCAGCAAACAAAATCCTAAGGGATTACGCTAGACCTGATCGCTTTAACTGTGAATCTAGTGACAGGAAACCCCCAGTGGCAGCCAACAACTTTGAAATCAGGACAGGCCCGATTCAAAAAATTCAACAATCTTGCATCTTCACTGGTGATCTAAGTGAAGATCCACATAGTTATTTAATTGATTTTTTAGAGTTGGTTGAAACTGCCAAGTGTAATGGAGTACCTCCTGAAGCAATTAAGTTAAGGCTATTTCCTTTTTATTTAAAAGGAGAGGCCAAGACTTGGTTACGAAGTTTGTCGCAAGGGTCTATTACCACATGGAACCAAATGACTCAAAAAAATTTAAATAAATATTTTCCCCTACTAAAACAACAAAGCTAAAACATCATATATCTAACTTCTTGCAGAGTGACACTGAGTCAGTTTATCAAGCTTGGAAAAGATTAAAAGCAATGTTAAGGAAATGTCCACACCATGATATTCCTGAACATATGTTGTTGTACATTTTCTATCATAGGTTAAAACCTTCTTCTAGAAATATAATAGATGCAGCTGCAGCAGGAGGTTCTATAATGGGAAAGACCACAGAAGAAGCATTGCAATTGCTTAATGAAATTTCTGAAAATGCCATCCAATGGCCATTTGAGCGTGTAATCGTTAAAAAGGCAACTAGGGTAAATCAGGTGGATGCTTTAAATACACTAACACAACAGATTATTTCTTTGGCACAAAAATTTGAATCTTTTCAAGTAAATACACAACAACCAAGCCAGATTGAGGCTTGTGACATGTGTGGAGGAAATCATCTAAACCGCGAATGTCAAGCAACCAATCAAAATGATGAATAGGTCAATGTCATCGGATACAGGTCATATCCTTTTGAAAGTCCATTAGCACAAAAACATCCAGAATTTTAATGGAGCATTGCAAATGGTGCTGAAAACTCTCAAAACTACAAAAGCAACAGGTACAGATCTGTCCACCAGAATATCAAAATCAAAATAGTGGACAACAAAAATTTCAGGCCTTATCAGCAAGCAACTCCATATTAGCAAATGCCTACAAGGCCATCCAAGTCTTGATGACCTTTTGTACAAGTACATTAAGGTTACTGATAAAAAAATAGAAAGTCAAAATTCAGCCCTAAAAAATCTTGAAATTCAGTTAAGCCAATTGGCAACTCTTGTGTCTGAAAAGATTCAAGGTCCTTTAGCGAGCAATACAGAGAAAAATCCAAAAGAACACCTCAAGGCCATTGTCTTATGGTCAGGTATGACTCTTGATGAACCTTATGCAAACAGACAAAAAAAGAATCAATCAGAACACCAGGTAGACAAGGGTGAGAATATTGAGACACCTTCTCAACCATCAGAAGAGAAAGAAGCCAAGAAAAAAGAAGAAACAAATACTAAAAATTTGACTCATTTCCCTGTTACAATTCCTTTTCCACAAAAGATGGAAAGAGAAAAGTCTGATAATCAATTTGCAAAGTTTTTGGAGATTTTAAAATAATTTCACATTAATATTCCTTTTACTGATGCTTTAATGCAAATGCCTTCATATGCCAAATTTCTAAAAGAAATTTTATCAAGCAAAAGGAAATTGGAAGAAATTTTTGTAGTAATGCTTACTGAAAAATGGAGTGCTATACTTCAAAATAAGCTACCACAAAAACTTGGTGACCTAGGCAGCCTCACCATTCCATGTACTCTGGGAGGAGTATACATTGAAAAAGCACTTTGTGATTCTGGAGCTTAATAAATTTGATGCCATTTGCTATTTTAAAAAAATTAGATCTTGGTGAAATGAAAGACACATGTGTTTCACTTCAATTTGCTGATCAAAGTACTAAGAGACCAAAGGGAATAATTGGAAATTTTCTTGTAAGAGTAGATAAATTTATTTTTTCCTGTAGATTTCATAGTACTTGAAATGAAGGAATGTCCTGATGAACCAATTATTTTGGCTAGACCATTTCTTGCAACAGGCAGGGCAATCATAGATGTCCATCAATGACAACTAATTTTAAGAGTTGATGAAGAAAGAGTTATTTTTGATATGCAAAAGATACTAAGGACCCGTTTGGCCATAAATTTTGCCAAAATAAACTTAGGTTTTATTTGGCAAACACATGTTTGGCCATAGATTTTGCCTATATTTTGGCAAAATCCCAAATCTCAAATTCCAAATGCCAAAACCAGCTCAATAGCTGGTTTTGGGCCATAATATTTACAAACGCTAATAATATACATGTTTTTCCAAAATAAATTTGGGAAATATGTTTTGAAAACGTATGTCCAAACACATTTTCATCTTCAACCAAAACTTCACCCAAATCAGATTTTCAAAATAAATTTGGGAATCTATGGCCAAAAACGCTAGCTAAGATTCTTAGAAGATGATACATCATCTTCATGATTTTCAATTGACATGATTAATAATCTTGTAGATGAATTCAAAGATGATCAATTAATTTCTGACTCAATAGAAAGATGTTTGGCAAAATCTGGCACAACGCAGGATAAGGATCCCTATCAGAAGTGAAGCAAAATTATTGGAAAAAGATTATGAGGAAGGAGGCATGCAATCAGAAGAAGTTCAACCAAAAATTGAACTCAAAACTCTCCCTACTCATTTGAAATATGTTTATCTTGAGCATGAGTTATTTCCAGTAATTATTTCATCTTCTCTACCTACATAACAGGAAGAAAGATTGGTTGAAGTATTGAAAGCACACAAAGGAGACTTGGTATGGACTGTAGAAGATATCAAAGGGATTAATCCAGCAATTTGTAGGAAGTGGTAAAAAAAGAGATTGTAAAGCTTTTCGTGGCAGGTATTATTTACCCTATTTCAGATAGCCCTTGGGTAAGTCCTGTTCAGGTAGTACCAAAAAAAGGAGGTATGATAATGATAAAAAGTAAAAATAATGAACTAATACCTACCAGGACCATCACAGGATAGAGAGTTCGTATGGGTTATAGACGTCTCAATGATGCCACAAGAAAAGATCACTTTCCTTTGCCATTTATTGATGAAATGTTGGAAAGAATTGTAGGATATGATTTTTATTATTTTCCTGATGGCTATTCAGGGTATAACCAAATACCAATCGTACCAGAAGATCAAGATAAGACAACTTTCACATGTTCTCACGGAACATATGCCTATAGGAGAATGACATTTGGTTTGTGCGACGCCCCTGCTACATTTCAGCGTTGCATGTCAGCAATTATTTCTGACATGAATGAAAAATTTCTTGAAAGTTTTGTGGATGATTTTACACTCTTCGGCAAAGGTTTTGAGGATTTTATTCACTACTTAACCTTAGTTCTTAAGAGATGTGAAGAGACAAACTTAATTCTTAATTGGAAAAATGTCATTTTATGGTTACTGAGGGAATTATTTTAGGACATAAAATCACTGCTAAAGGGATAGAAGTTGATAAGACTAAAATTGATCTTATAGCATGAGTACCCCCTCCCACAACTGTTAAAGGCATTAGAAGCTTTCTAGGTCATGCAGGTTTTTTACAGACAGTTCATAAAGAATTTTTCAAAGATTTCAGAACCTCTGACTAACCTTTTGATGAAAGATGTTAAGTTTGAATTTTCAGGTGATTGTATGAAAGCCTTTGACACACTTACGGAAAAATTATCAACTGCCCCTATAGTTGTGTTTCCTGATTGGAACCAACCTTTTGAGGTCATGTGTGATGCTAGTGATACAGTTGGAGCTATTTTAGGCCAGAGAAAAGATAAGATTTTTCGTCCAATTTACTATGCCAGCAGGACAATGAATGAGACTCAACTAAATTATGCCACCACTGAAAAACAACTACTAGCAGTGGTGTTTGCATTTAATAAGATTCGTTCCTATCTAATAGGAACCAAGGTCATTGTTTTTACTGACCATGCGGCTCTAAAATACATCTTAGCAAAAAAAGATGCCTGACCTAGGTTGTTAAGATGGATTTTACTTCTCCAAGAATTTGAGCTCAAAATAAAAGATAAAAAAGGAATAGAGAATCAGGTAGCTGACCATTTGTCTACATTAGAGAACCCTCCACTTGAGTTGTGTGATATAAAAGAAGAGTTTCCTGATGAACATTTTTTTTCTATCAACTCAATTGTGACTCAACCACCCTGGTTTGCAGACATTGCAAATGACTTGGTTGGAAAATAGACACCCCAAAATCTCACTTACCAACAGAGGAAAAAGTTAATTCTGATGCTAAATATTATTTGTGGAATGACCCTTACTTGTTTAAAATTTTTGCAGATAATATTATCAGCCTGTGTGTACCAAAAGAAGAAATGACCAAAATTTTGTATCATTGCCACGATGGAGCAGTTAGAGGACATTATACAGCAAATTGAACTGCCTTTAAAGTTCTAGAGGTTGGATTTTTCTGGCCAACACTTTTTAAGGACGCTCGTGCCTACGTTGCATAGTGTGACAGGTGTCAGAACAGGTAATTACTAAGAGAGATGAGATGCCATTGTAATCAATACAGGTATGTGAAATATTTGATGTATGGGGAATAGATTTCATGGGTCCTTTTTCTTCATCCAATTCTTTTGAATATATCCTCATGGCTGTGGATTATGTTTCAAGATGGGTTGAAGCCATCCCAACAAGGAAAAATGATGCTCAAACTGTGTGTAAGTTTTCAAGAAAAATATTTTTACCAAGTTTGGTACACCACGAGTCATCATTAGCGACCAAGGGTCTCATTTCATGAATAGATAATTTTTAGCATTATTTTCAAAATATGGTGTGACTCACAAAACAGGAACACCATACCATGATCAAACACAAGGGCAAGTTGAGGTTTCTAACCGCGAATTAAAAAGAATACTTGAAAAAACGGTTGGAATCTCCAGAAAAGACTAGGCTTCAAAATTAGATGACACACTGTGGGCATATCAAACGACGTTTAAAACGCCAATTGGTATGTCTCCATATCGATTAGTCTTTGGAAAAGCTTTCATCTTCCAGTTGAATTAGAACACAAAGTTTTTTGGGCTTTGAAAGCATTGAACTTTGAATTAACCTCTGCTGGTAAAAATAGATTTTCTCAGGTAAATGAATTGGAAGCAATCAGATTAGAAGCTTATGAAAATACCAAAATTTTTAAAGAAAAAACAAAAATATCGCATGACAATTTAATCCGACAAAAAATTTTCAAAATTAGAGATCAGGTACTTCTGTAGAATAGTAGACTCAGGCTATTTTCGGAAAAATTAAAATCCAGGTGGATAGGTCCTTACAATGTTACAGATGTTACTCCATATGGAGCAATTGAAATACAACAAACCAATGGAGAATTCAAATTTAAGGTAAATGGTCACATGTTAAAATTATATTTTGGAGGGCATTTTGAGCAACAACCATCTGTTAATATGATAGATTAATGAAGTCTACAATTAATAATTCGAGCTGACGACGTTAAACTCAGAACTATGGTTCCTTACCCGTAGCCATTGAGGGAGAAGCAATGGAGCCTCATAAGTCCAACATAGATTTAAATAGTTAAATGCTTAATAAATTGATCTGGTTAATATCCAGGTTATTGTACAACCAGAACATCTCATGAAGGCCTCTACAAAAACAAAGTCATTTATACAGGAGTAACTCCATGGTGATCGGTATACCTAAGTAACTGGTTGGATAACTATTTTATAATGCAATTCATATGTTGGCACAGGTAATTTTCTAGTTTATATACAAACTAGACTTGTTCTTTGTACGCAAAAGGTGTGTGGCAGCAGTTTCTTTCAAGCTTTCTTCTGCAGTTGTATATTTGAAAGCCAAAAAGATTTATATATATATATATATATATATATATATATATATATATATATATTTATATATATATATATATATANATATATATATATATTAGATCTTTTTCCTTTTTATAATTATGACTCTTGTAAAGTGTTAATTATCAAAATAAAACTCTTATCATTCTATGTCAAATATATATTTTTTATATTTACCACATAAGTTTCTTGTTTTAAGTTTATTTTTATAAAGGCAAGAACAAATATCTTCAATACTTGGCAAGACATTCTGAGATTGAGAAGCATTATAGTCAAAAGCAAGTAGAACTTATAATCTATATGCTAGAACTTGCTCCAAATATCTTTCGAGGTAAAATCCTAGACAACACTGATTTTTGAAATATGAATTTAGGCTTTCTTTGTTTACCTCAGTCTTTTCTAGATACTGCACAAAAATTTACTACAAAAATAAATAAATCCCTAGCACCTATTTTGAAGCTTGAAGACCTATTTTTTTTTCTATTGACACCTATATGTGCCCAAATTTAAATATCACATTCATGCTTATGATTTGAAAAGTCGTTTTTCAGAAAATAAGTTTGGAGCTCATTTTTAAAAAGAATCAGAATTAAAGAAAAAAGAGAATGATCTTATGTACAAGCATTATAAGTACAAACAAAAAACATTCAAGAGCAAATATTTGGAAAGTCTGATCTTAGAAATATTTACTCCAAAATTTGAGAAATCACTACAAATATAACATTTAACCTACCGGCCTGAAGCCAATATTACAAGCTAGAAAAGTCCTAAGAGATTTTTGAGATAAGTGATTAGTCTACATTAGTGGAGATAGATATAAAGGGCAAGCCTATGGACAAAAGATGAAGAATACTCAATGCAAATGATCATAAAGTTATCAACTTCAGAGAAGTCCCAAAAAGAAAAAAGATACAACTTTTGCTGAATAGAAATAAAAGTAAAAACAAGGTAAAGATTTGATGTGTAACGACTCGACCGGTCATTTTGCTTTCAAGAAGCTCGTTCTCCTAAATGTGACTTCCCGTACTTTGTTTTACTCATTTATGACTTGCGGGATGGTTAGTTCGGGATTTGAAAGAGTTTGGGTTGAAATCGAAACACTTGGTTCCTTAACGTTGCTTAAAAGGCCAAGTTTGACTTCGGTCAACATCTTGAGTAAACGATCTCAAACTTGGGCGTATGTTAGAATCGCGTTTTGGATGACCCGAGAGCATTTTGGCGCCTAATAGTGAAAAATTGGTTCTTGAAGGTTTTAGAAGTTCTTTAAATTGGTTTGGAGCGGGTTTTAGTGATATCGAGGTCAAAACGGAATTTTGAGTTTGGAAATAGTTCCATAATATTATTTAAGACTTGCACGCAAAATTTGGTGTCATTCCGAGTAGTATAAGTACGTTTCGGCGCATTGGAAGTAAATTGAAGAAACTTGAAGTTCTTAAGTTTGATTCAATTGGTTTTAGGGTGTGATTCTTAGTTATAATGTTGTTCGGGTGTTCTGAGAGTTCGAGCGAGTCTGTTTTATGATTCCAAACTTGTTGGTATGTTCGAGCGGGACCCCCGGGGCCTCGAGCACCAATTGGACGAGGCTCGGACCAAGTTGAGAATTTGGAGCAACAGGTGAATGCACCAGGTCTGTCGTAATCGCACCTGCGCTTGGCTAGCCGCAGGTGCGAGCTCACAGGGGCAAGCTCGCATCGCAGGTGTGAGCCAAGATACGCAGAAGCGGCCAACAAGGGGCAGCCCAGGTTCCGCAGGTGCGGCTCTCCCTCCGCAGAAGTGGGATCGCAGAAGCGGGTACTCGTCCGCAGATGCGATGCAGCCGGCCCAGGGCATTTCCGCAGAATCGGACTCTTGTCCACAGAAGTGAGGGCACAGGTGCGGCCCTATGACCGTAGGTGCGGAAATCGCTGGAGGCAGTGAGCCTCATTTAATACGGGCTTAGGTGTCACGATCCAGTTTCCATTTCAGGCCGTGATGGCGCCCAACGTCGCTATTAGGCAAGCCAACGCTGATCAAACTAGTGGGTTCCCGTTTAAATAAATTATTGAGTGGGTGTTACTTTCTCATTTATAAAAAGAAAAATTTAGAAATTTTTTAGATGGAACACAATTAAACGGAAACAAAAGAGTAAGTATTGTAATCATGTAAACAATACTAAAATCATAAGTCTACTAGTGTGTGTGCCAGGACCTGGTGTCACAAGTATGTGGGCAATCTAGTAGAATATAAAAAAGAATTCTAGCCTACTGTCTGAAAGGAAATAGACAGAAAATATAACATAAAGAAGACTCCAGCTGCTGCAGAACGGCTCAGAAGGCAGCTCACCGTGAAGTCTCGAGATAGGGGTCAATTCTACGCGCTGGACTGGTGACAAGATGAACCTGCCTCAAATCCTGTACAATTAAGGACAGAAGTGTAGCATGAGTACATAAAAATATGTACCCAGTAAGTATCTAGTCTAACCTCGAAGAAGTAGTGACAAGGGGTCGACTTCGCCACTTACTAAGGGACAACAATATAATAACATGAAACTCTAATTAAGCATGATATACAGAGATAACAATAAAAACCCATAACAAGAAATAGCCGAAAAATTCTTTCATCATAATTAAAACCCCAAAACACTTCTTTCATTTAAAACAAATAATCTCTCAAACAATGAACTTATACAAGTTGTGAGAAGGAATTCCAGTTCTATTATCACACACAAATTCCACCGAGGACGTTCGGCCCGATCCATATAAATGTAAACTGTGCACTACCGATGGTCGAACGGCCTGAACCATAGATGCATCTAATCACCCTGCTCGCGAATCATACATGCGACGTGGTCAAATATAAATTTATCAATAAATCATAATCCTTTCTTGATTCTTTTCAAAATAAAGACAATTCAACTCAAAGCTTTTAAATCCTTAGCAATCCTCAACTTAATTCCATTTGATACAATTAATAAATATAATCAAATAACGGTATCCACAATGTATGGTGTAAGCCTAACACTACCCGGACATAGACATGAATAGTAGCTACGTACGGACTCTCGTCACTTCGTGCGTACGTAGCCCCCCACAGTTTAATCACATACTAATTAAGTTCACCTATGGGGAAATTTCCCTCTTACAAGGTTAGAAAAGAGACTTACCTCGTCTCAAAGCCTACTTCCCAATTCAAGAATGCGCTCAAACCTCCAAATCGATGCCAAACGACTCGAAACTAGTCAAACATTACATAAACTAATCAATTTATGCTCAAAAGTTCATATCTCCACTATTAAAGTGATTACCCAACCCAAATTGCAAGATTCCTAAAATTCACCCCCGGGCCCACGTGCACGGATTCCAAAAATTTTCGAAGAAAGTTGTACCTATGGCCTTAGGAACATAAATATATAATTTTTACTAAGTTCCATAACCAATTACGTGGTCAAATCTCATTTTTCTCAAAAACCTAGGTTTTCATCTAAACCCTTGATTTTCACTAATTTTTACATGTTAATCTACGCATAATCTATGTATTTAACTCATGTTGTGTAGAAATTACTTACCTCAAGGTGCTAGGTGAAAACCCTCTTCCAAAAGCTCCAAAAATCGCCCAAGAGATGAAGTAAAATAAAATAAATTGCTTAAGTCCCGCATTAAAAGAGCTGGGCACAGGCCTCTGATGTCGCATTTGCGATACCAGGTTCGCAAATGCGACAAAACACTCGCAAATGCGAAGCCTGGCTTCATGTCACGACCCAAAAAACCACCATGTCGTGATGCCGCCTATCGATGGTACTAGGCCAGCCGACTTTCAAAACACTTCTATATTTCATTAAAAGATTAACCAAAAGTCATTTTTAATAACAGAAATCCCATAAAGAGTTAAACTCAGAATAAAATGCGAAAAAGATAGCCCGTCATCGGGTATCACTAAGTCATGAGCGTCTAAGCCTAATTGATCCGGACATAACACGACTAACAAAGTCTAAAATAAAAATACAACAAAAGGAAAGATAGAGAAGAAGAAAGCAAGGCTGCGAACGCCGGGCAACTACCTCGCTATCTCCAATAATTAGCTACGAGGACTATCAACACCCTCCGTGACCGACAACTCCTGGATCTGCACACGAGGCGCAGGGAGTAACGTGAGTACACCAACTCAGTAAGTAACAATAATAAATAAGGAACTGAAGGTAGTGACGAGCTACACAGTTTTAGTTCATTTTCAATAATTTCAGAAAGGAAAATAGTCATGCTTCCCAAGTTCCGGTAATTCAAGTCAAATCAGCTTGTTTAAGTCAAGTTCAAGTAAAACCAGATAAGAATATCTTTCAACAATTTTCAAAACATGGATATAAGGCAACTGTGTGCATCAATAATATAATCATATTGTGACGGCCCAAAGGGTCATCGCCTGTTTTCTTATTCATTTCGTGCTTCCGAGGCCTCGAAAAACCTCATTTAGGATTGCCTCGATTTGCTTGCGCAGTCCGGGCGCGTAGCCGGAAAGCTTAAATATAAATTCTGTGTGAAAAATGCTAAAATTTGATATTAATATGAATATATTTGACTTCGGTCAACATTTCTGGTAAACAGACTCGGACTCGTGATTTGACGGTCCCGGAGGGTCCGTAGAAAAATGTGGGACTCGGGCATATGCCCGGAGTCGAATTCCGAGGTCTAGAGCCCGAGAAATGAATTTTTCCGTGAAATTGTTTTTCTGAAATTATTAAGGAAATTGGAAACGAAAATTGATTAAAAGGCTGTGGTATCGGGCTCGTATTTTTGTTCCGACGCTCGGTACAAGTCTTATATATGGTTTAAGCGTTTTCTGTAAAATTTGGTTGAAAACGGACGTCGTTTGACGTGTTTCGGACTCGAAATGGAAATTTGAGGCTTTATGAACATTTCAAAGAAAATCATGAGTTTTGAGGCTTGATTCTATGTATATGATGTTATTTTGGTGATGTGATCGCGCGAGTAAGTCCGTAGGATGTTTTTGAGGTTGTGTGCATGTTTGGTTTGGAGCCCCGAGGGCTCGGGTGAGTTTTGGATAGGCATCGGATTGCATTTCTCATGTTTTAAAAATCTGGTATGCTGGCTTCTGCAATTTTCGCAAATGCGAAGGGAAGACTCGCAATTGCGAGCTCGCAAATGCGAGCACTGCTTCGCAATTGCGAAGTCTGGAGAAAATGGGGCACTGTCGCAAATGCGATGGGTAGGCTCGCAAATGCGAAGGGGGGGGAGGTTCGCAAATGCGAAACCCCGCCTGTAGGCCCAGTGTTCGCAAATGCGAACCAAGGATCGCAATTCCCAGCCCTGTCTTGTTCGCAAATGCGAACCAAGGCTCGCAATTCCCATATCCGAGTCCCGGCAAATTTTATACTTAGTCGAATTTTCATCACTTTTCACCATTCTTTCAAAACCCAAACAGCATAGGCGATTTTTCAAGAGCAAACTTAATCCCAAATCATTTGTAAGTTGATTTTTACTCAATTCTTTCAACTTTTAACATCATTAAACATGTTTTCCAATTGAAATCAAGGATTTTCATGGGTGAAATTGTGGTTTTTGGGTAGAACCTAGGTTTTCCATAAATTGGGGAGTTGGACCTCGATTTGAGGTCCGATTTCAAAACAAATTATATATTTGAACTCGTGGGGGAATGGGTAACCAAATTTTGGTTCGAACCTCGGGTTTTGACCACGTGGGCCCGGGGGCATTTTTGAAATTTTTGGAAAAAAACTTGGGAAATTCATTTTTATGCATTCGAATTGATTCATATAGTGTTTATTAAAGTAATTGAGCAATTTGTGATTAGATTCGAGCGAATTGGAGGTGGAACCGCGAGGTAAAGCAATAGTTCAGGATTAAGTGGATTTCGAGGCTTTGAGGTAAGTGTTTGGTTTAACCCTAGCTTGAGGGAATAGGATTTGAGTCTTGTTGCTAATTGCTATGTGATCGAGTACGATGTATAGGCATGGTGACGAGTATCTATACATTGGTGTCTAGCTTGACCGTGAGTCCTTATAACGTGATTATCATGACTTGGTTGTGAACTCCGTGTTTATTGGAGGATTGCTATATGTTGTGAATAACATGTGAACAGTAATATGATCATTTGATTCCTGGGAGCATAGGCTCGAATTGTGATACGAATATTGAAATTATACGAAATGACTTGATTCTTTGGAGCGTTGGCTCAAAATAGTAGAGTGAATTATAAGATAAGAAAAGTAAGAAAGAGAAAGCGTTGTTGGTTATTCCCTTGCCGGGATGTTTGTCAAATATTTACTTATTTTTATGCCCCTTAATTGTGACTGTTGTTTGGGGAGTCGGACTGTTAAATGATACTGAGGATCGGGTTGCGCGCCGCAACAATGATATTGAGGATCGGGTTGCACGCCGCAATAGTAAAAGGTGAGGATCAGGTTGCGCGCCGCAACAATGATACATGATAAATGATATGGGTCGGGTTGCACGCCGCAACAGTGGTATTTGTGGAGCGGGTTGCACGCCGCAACAATAGTAATTATGGAGCGGGTTGCACGCCGCAACAGTTATTGAGGCTATATGTTTGTATTGGGGTATTGATTCTTTGTTCATTGTGAACCTAAGCTGTTTTAGTTGTTACTGTGGATTGCTGTTAATATTGTATCTCCCCTTAGCATGTCTCCCCTCCCATGTTGTTAATTACTTGGTATTCGTTTCCCGCTGTATATTTATAACTGCACAGGTTTATGTGATGTCCAGTCTAGCCTCGTCACTACTTCGCCGGGGTTAGGCTAGACACTTACCAGCACATGGGGTCGGTTGTGCTGATGCTACACTTCTGTGCATTTTTGCACAGGTCCAGGTTTTGAGGAGCAGCAGTAGCAGCAGTAGTTCGGGAGCAGACTTTCCTATTCACGAGATTGAGGTAGCCTTGCAGGCGTCCGCAGGCCCGGCGTCTCTTCTTTATGTTTCCTTTTGACTGTTGCCTCATTGTTTTCGAGACAGACAGCTGTTATATTTCTTTCAGACCTTTGTATTTAGTTTATTCTTACTGGTTCGTGAGTAACGTGACACCAAATCTTGGGTAGAGGCTATTGTTGACTATTCCGCGTTTTGATTCAGACTTATAAATTAGACTTCCGCTATTATTATTATTAAATTCCATATTTCTTATTGATGCTATAGATTGTTAACAGATTTATTTATTAATGAAAGGTAAATAAGTTGGCTTGCCTAGCTACCACGAGTAGGCGCCATCACGATCCCGATGGTGGGAAATCCGGGTCGTGACACATATACTGCATCTCAAGCAACCATCTCTCAGTCCTCCCAATCACTCCAACCTCACAATCACTCATTCCTCCCAGTCACTCATTCCTCACAATCACTCAGCACTCGGCGCTCGGCACTCGGCACTCGCACTCAGTAGGTACCTGCGCTCACTGGGGGTGTGCAGACTCCGGAGGGGCTCCTTCAGCCCAAGCGCTATAGCAAGCCAATCATGGCGTAAATCAATAAAACATGTTGCGGCGTGCAGCCCGATCCCATAAATATCCTCAAAATCAGGACCTCGGCCTCACTCAGTCATCAATATCTCCAGTCTCTCGGGCTCTCAGAAATCAGGAAAAATCAGCCCAAACAGCAATAACATGAAGTATCAGATAGAATAACAGAGACTGAGAGAGATATACAAGTAAAAACTGTGACTGAGTACAAATAGCATATAACAGGAAATTTACCAAGTAACGCGGCCTCTGTGGGACCCAACAGTACCAACACATAGACTAGACATGCTTTATAACATGATTTGCAATCAATTTCCATAACACATAGAGAGCGTATAGCTAACAACATGTTGTTCAACTTTACAGCTCATACGGGACGGACCAAGTCATAATCCCCTCGGTGCACGCCCACACGCCCGTCACCTAGCATGCGCGTCACCTCCAAAATAGTCACAAGACACAAAGTCCGAGGTTTCACACCCTCAGGACCAGATTTACAACTGTTACTTACCTCAATCCGAGCAAAATCCTACTCCGCAATGCTTTTGCCACTCGAATCGGCCTCCAAACGTCCCGAATCTAGCCACAATTAGTACAATACCATTAATATATGCTAAAGGAATTAATTCCACTAGAAAACTACTAAATTAGACTCCAAAATCCGAAATCGACTCAAACCCGATCCCCGGGCCCACATCTCGAAATCTGACAAAAGTCACAAAACCCGAAAGCCCATTCACTCACGAGTCTATCCATATTAATTTCATCAAAATCCGACATC
Organism: Nicotiana attenuata; assembly: GCF_001879085.1. Taxonomy (NCBI): domain Eukaryota; kingdom Viridiplantae; phylum Streptophyta; class Magnoliopsida; order Solanales; family Solanaceae; genus Nicotiana; species Nicotiana attenuata. The sequence continues at coordinate 188,920 of NW_017670821.1, forward strand.
ATTTTCCCCTCAAAATTCCAAAAACTCAGTCTCCAATTCTCAAGCCCTATCCTCCCAAATTTCACCTCAAAAACTCACCAACTAGGTGTAAATCAGTGGGGAAACACCGTTATTGAACATAGATAAGCATAAGGAACTCAACTCAGTGATTGCTCTGAAATCCCTCCCAAAAACCCCCAAAATCCGAGCCCAAAGATGTGAAAATAGGGAAAAATCCCGAAGTGTTCTATTTATACCTTCTGCCCAGCAAAACAGCATCTGCGGTGCCATTTACACTTCTGCTACGCCGCACCTGCGGGAATATCATCGTAGGTGATGATCCCACTTAATCTCCCACTATCCACATCTGTGGTCAAATACTCGCACCTGCGAATGCTCTCCTGCGGGCCCTGCCCGCTTCTCCGATCCTTTCTCGTCAGGCCCTTTTCCGCATCTGCGCTCCACTTCCGCATCTATGATTTCGTAGATGCGCTCCTAATCTCGCACCTACGCTTTTAGTCCACCTCGTCCTTGCCCGCATTTACGAGCTCCTCTTCGCTTTTGCGGGGCCGCACCTACGGGATCCCCACCGCAGGTGCGAAAATACTAGAACCAGCAGCTTCAACTGCACTTCTTCAACACCAATTAATCTGATAACCACCCGAAATCACCCCGAGGCCCTCTGGACCATAACCAAACATATCGACATGTCCCATAATATCATACAAACTTAGTCGAATCTTCAAATCACTCAAAACAACATCAAAGCACCAAATTACACTCATATTCAAGCCTAAGAACTTCTAAACTTCTGAATTCCACAAACGGTGCCGAAACCTACCAAATAGCAGCCGAATGACCTCAAATTTTTCACCCAAGTCAAAAATGACACCACGGACCTACTCCAACTTTTGGAATTCCATTCCGACTCTAATATCAAAAATTCCACAGCCAACCAATATCACCAAAGTTCCAACTTTCGCCAATTCAAGCCTAGTTCTAGACCTTCAAATCATATTACGGACATGCTCCTAAGTCCAAAATCACCTAAAGGAGCTAACGGAACCATAAAAATTCAAATCCGAGGTCTTTTACCCATAAGTAAACATTCGGTTAACTCTTCCAACTTAAACCTTCTCAAAAAAAGACTAAGTGTGTCAATTCACTCCAAAAGCACTCCGGACCCAAACCAACTAACCCGGTAAGTCAAAATACATCTATAGAACACAAAAGAAGCAGAAAATGGGGGAACGAGGCTACAACTCTCGAAATGACCTGCCGGGTCGTTACATCCTCCCCCTTTTAAACAAACTTTCGTCCTTGAACGGGTCTAGAAACATACTTGGAGCCTCAAATAGGTGTGGATATCTGCTCCGCATGTCCTGCTCGGTCTCCCAAGTAGCCTCCTCCACGGTCTGACCTCTCCACTGCACTTTCACTAAAGCTATTTCCTTTGATCTCAACTTTCGGACCTATCGCTCCAAAATAACCACCGTCTCTACATCATAAGTCAAATCACCATCCAACTGAACCGTGCTGAAATCCAAAACATGAGATGGATCGCCGATATATTTCCGAAGCATAGAAACATGAAATACTAGATGGACACTCGATAAGCTGGGTGGCAAAGCAAGCTCATAGGCCACCTCCCCAATCCTCTGAAGTACCTCAAAAAGGCCCAATGAACCAAGGGCTCAGCTTGCCCTTCTTCTCGAATCTCATAACACCCTTCATGGGTGAAACCTTCAGTAGAACCTTCTCCCTAACCATATAAGACACATCACGGACCTTCCTGTCAGCATAACTCTATTGCCTTGACTGCACTGTGCGAAGCCGCTCCTGAATCAATTTCACCTTGTCCAATGCATCCAACACCAAGTTTGTAACCAAAAGCCTAGCCTCACCCGGCTCAAACCAACCCACTGGAGATCTACACTGCCTCCCATGTAAAGCCTCATACGGAGCCATCTGAATACTCAACTGATAACTGTTGTTGTAAGCAAACTCCGCGAGTGGTAGAAACTGGTTCCATGAACCACGAAAATCAATGACACATGCACGTAACATGTCCTCCAATATCTGAATAGTGCACTCGGACTGTCCGTCCGTTTGAGGATGAAATGATGTGCTCAACTCAACCTGAGTGTCCAACTTTCGCTGTACGGCTCTCCAAAATTGCAATGTAAACTGCGTGGCTCAGTCTGAAATGATGGAAACTGGCACACCGTGCAGGCGAACAATCTCTCTTATGTAAATCTCAACCAACCGATATGAATAATAGGTAGTACTCACAGGAATGAAGTGCGCGGACTTAGTCAGCCGATCCACAATCACCCAAATAGAATCGAACTTACTCGAAGTCCATGGGAGCCTAACTACGAAGTCCATGGTGATCCGCTCCCACTTCCACTCTGGAATCTTTATCTGTTGAAGCAAGCCACCTGACCTTTGATGCTCATATTTTACCTGCTGGCAGTTGAGACACCGAGCAACAAACTCAACTATATCTTTCTTCATCCTCCTCCACCAATAGTGTTGTCTCTAATCCTGATACATCTTTGTGGCACCCGGATGGATGAAATACCGCGAGCTGTGGGCCTCTTCCAGAATCAACTCCCGAATCCCTGTAATGACCCGACCGGTTATACTGAGAATTTAAGTTCCGTTTAGCGACACAAGGTCTTAAGAAGCTTCATATTATGTGTATCAACTTGCGCATATGGTTGAATTCAATTACCGGATGATTCGGTGTCGAATTTGGGGGAAGGATTCTAGTTTGGAAGTTTAAGCGGTGAGAATTTGACCGAAATATGACTTTTGAGTAAATGCCTCTAGAATGGGTTTTTGGATGATCTCAACAGCTTCGTATGGTGATTTTGGACTTAGGCGTGCGTTCGGATTTGGATTTAGAGGTCCATAGGAAATCTGAGGCATTTCGGTGAAAGTTGGAAAAGTTGAAGTTTGGAAAATGGAGAAATTTGACCCATAGTTGACTTTTGTGATATCGGGGTCGGAATGGAATTTCAAAAGTTAGAATAGCTCTGTCTTGTCATTTGGGACTTGTCTGCAAAATTTGGCGTCATTCCGAGTTGGTTTGATTGGTTTTGGCATGAGTTTTTGAAGATGGAAGATTTGGAAGTTCATAGATCGATTCATGGCGCGATTTGCATTTTCGGCGTTGTTTGATATGATTTTAGATCCCGAGCGAGTATGTGTTAGGTTGTAAAACTTGTTTGTGTGTTTAGAAGGGGTCCCGGAGGGGCCTCGGGTGTGTTTCGGATGGGCTACGGGCCAATTTCTTATATTTTTGGATTGTTGATTTTTGGTGTATGGTGTTTTCTTTCGCGATCGCGTAGATCCAGTCGCGAACGCGTAGTGTCGTGTTGACCTACCATATTTTCCTTCATCTCGTTCGCATTGTTAGGTTTGCGATCGCGAACATGTAATTTCTTCTGCAACGCGTTCGCGTAGTGTTAGTCTTGCTGGGAGCCCCAACTTGTTCTTCGCGTTCGGGTCTCTGAGTACGCGATCGCTATCACGACCCAAGTTCTCCCTCTGTGAACTGTCTTGACGGCACCTAGTCTGTACGACTAAGTAAGCCTAACATTTGCGGAAAAGGAAAAAAAATAATTAATCTATCAACTAATAAGTAAATTTAAACATGAAATGGGATGTCGCTCGACATATACAATAATCACTTCCGAACAGTACATAAACTCTCCCAAAATCCGGAATGTCATAAGTCACAAGCTAAAGAAAGAAACAGTACTCCCATATTTCAGAGTCTAATAAAAGAAGAAATACAAGAAGGGTTGACATGGGGTGGAATAGATAGGGACTTCGAGGTCTGCGGACGAGGCAGATATACCTTGAAGTCTCTACAGCTGGCTCGCCTCAGTGGTAATGTGGCTGATAAGCGGTACCTGGATCTGCACACAAAAACATGTGCAGGAAAGGGCATGTGTACAACACAACGGTACCCAGTAAGTGCCAAGCCTAACCTCGGTCGAGTAGTGACGAGATCAGGTCAGGGCCTTACTAGTATATATATAATAAAATAAGACAGGATGAAATATCACAGTAAAGATAAATACTAAAACTTAACGAGAATGAAATCACAGAAAAACAACAGCTCAGTACACAGAGATAACAACAGGGGATCTCCTAGAATACCGTCCCGTAGTCCCAAACGTAAATGTGCAGGGGGATCTACCGGAATACCATTCCGTAGTCCCAAACGTAAATGTGCAGGGGGATCTACCGGAATACCGTTCCGTAGTCCCAAACGTAAATGTGCAGGGGGGTCTACCGGTATACCGTTCTGTAGTCCCAAACGTAAATGTGCAGGGGGATCTACCGGAATACTGTTCCGTAGATCCAAATGTAAATGTGCAGGAGGATCTACCGGAATACCGTTTCGTAGTCCCAAAGTAAATATGGAGCTCACCAACACAAATAACAGTTACAACAAGAAAACCACAATTTAGACTAAGTCCGAGTCAAGGAAAAACATGAAATTTCACTAAACATGCTACACAGAGTTCAGATAGGCAGTTAAGGCACGTAGGCATGCTTTTCTAAACTAAAAAGGACAATTACAAAGGCTAGTGTAGCTCAATCTAAGGAAAAAAATGAAAACAGAGTTTTTTAATAAATAGCCCGTGTACGCACTCGTCACCTCGCGTACACGACGCTCATATATCAAACAGTACAAAAATCCTAAGGGGAGTCCCCCACACAAGGTTAGGCAATCCACTTACCTCGAACCAAGCTCAATTCAATCCGAAACAATGCTCTTTCCGCAAATATCCGGCTCTGGATGGCCCAAATCTAGCCAAATCAATTACATAACGTAAATATAGCTACAAGCAACTAATTTAGCTAATGAAATCAAAGCTAAGGCAAGAAAATAGAAAAAACGCCCAAAAAGCATCCTCGGGCCCACGTCTCGGAATCGGGTAAAAGTCATAAATTATGAACAGTCATTCACTCACGAGTCTAACCATACCAAATTCACTCCAATCCGATACTAAAATCTCAATCAAAACCCCAAAATTCGGCCTAAGAACTTTTCTCAATTCTTCCCAATTTTTCACCCCAAATCCGAAATTAAATGATGAAATCAAGCATAGATTAGTGGGATATAATCATAAAGGAGTTAGGAATCATTACCGAATAACTTCCTCCGAAAGCCTCTCCAAATTTCGCCTTCTACCGAGCTCTCAATCAAATTTTTGTGTTATGAACTCAAACCCTCGTTTTTTAACTTTAAATTTTGCCCAGTGATTTCCTTAATTGCGATGGCGGAAACACCCTCGCGATCGCGAAGAACAACTTTGCAGCCCAGAAAAATAACTCTAGCGATCGTGTAAACCTCTACGCGATGGCAATGCTCTGACTCCCAAATCTACGCGATCGCGATGCTCTGACTCCCAAACTTACGCGATCGCGAACTGACCATCGCGTTAGCGATGAACAAGCGCGTGGCTCAGCTTTGGTCCACTCAACCCTACGCGATCGCAACCTGCTCCTCGCGTTCGCGATGCTTCCATTGGCCACAACTTCGCGATCACGAAGAACAAAACTTCTACAACAAAATACCAGTAAAATCTGCTATCTTTTCATGGTCTAAAATGATCTGTTAACCACTCGAAACTCACCTGAGGCCCCCGGGACCTCAACCAAACATACCAACCAATCCTAAAACACCATACAAACTTATCCGAGCCCTCAAATCACATCAAAAAATGCTAAAACCACGAATCACCCTCCAATACAAACTTTAAGAACTTGAAACTTCAAGAATTCTACAACTGATGTCGAAACCAACCAAACAACATCTGATCGACCCCAAATTTTGCACACAAGTCATAACCCACACTATGGACCTACTTCAACTTCCAGAATCGAATTCTGACCCCGATATAAAAAATTCCACTACCGGTCCGAATCTCCAAAAATTCGACTTTCGCAATTTCAAGCCTAAATAAGCTATGGACCTCAAAAACACAATCCGGACACGCCCCTAAGCTCAAAATCACCCAACGGAGCTAATGGAATCAACGAAACTCCATTCCGGGGTCGTCTTCACACAGATCCGACTACGATCCAAATCTTAAGACTTATGCTCTCATTTAGGGACTAAGTGTCCCAAAACACTCCGAAACTAAGAATGAATCATCTCGGCAAGTCACAATAGCAGAAATAGATACGGGGGAAACAGTTAATAGGGGATCGGGGCGTAAATTCTCAAAACGACCGGCTGGGTCGTTACATCTTCCCCCTCTTAAAACATTCGTTTGTCCTCGAACGAGCATAGAGACATACCTGAAGTGGTGAAAAGATGAGGGTAATGGTTGCACATATCCTACTCGGTCTCCCAAGTTGCCTCCTCGACCTGCTGACCCCGCCACTGAGCCTTTACTGATGCAATGTCCTTTGACCTCAGCTTTCAAACCTTCCTGTCCAATATAGCCACTGGCTCCTCAACGTAAGATGGATCTTTGTCCAACTGGACTGAGCTGAAATCCAGCACGTGTGACGGATCACCGTGATACCTCTGGATCATCGAAACATGAAATACCGGAAGAACTCCTGCTAGGTTGTGACGTAAGGAAAGCTCATAAGCAACCTCCCCAACACGCCGCAACACCTCAAAGGGGCCAATAAACCTCGGGCTCAGCTTTCCCCTCTTTCCGAACCTCATAATGCCCTTCATTGGCGAAACCCGAAGCAAGACCCTTTCTCCAACCATAAATGAAACATCGCGAACCTTCTGGTCCGCATAACTCTTCTGTCTGGACTAGGATGTGCGAAGTCTATCCTGAATCACCTTAACCTTCTCCAAGGCATCCCGAACCAAGTCTATGCCCAATAATCTAGCCTCGCCCGACTCGAACAAACCTAGTGGGGACCGACATCGCCTACCATACAGAGCCTCATACGGTGCCATATGAATGCTAGACTAATAATTGTTGTTGAAGGCAAACTACGCAAGTGGCAAGAACTGATCCCAAGAACCTCCAAACTCCATCACGCACGCACGGAGCATATCCTCAAGAATCTGAATAGTGCGCTCGGACTGTTCGTCCAAATGTTATGCTCAACTTCACCTGAGTACCCAAATCATGCTATACGGCTCTCCAGAACCATGATGTAAACTGCGTCCCCCGGTCAGAGATGATAGATACTGGCACGCCATGAAGTCTAACAATCTCTCAGATATAAACTCGAGCCAGCTGCTCAGAAGAATAGGTAGTCATCATAGGAAGGAAATGAGATGACTTGGTCAGCCTATCCACAATCACCCAAAATGCAACAAACTTCCGCTTAGTCTGAGTCCGTGGGATCCCAACAACGAAATCCATAGTGATCACTCCCATTTCCACTCCGAAATCTCTAACTTCTGAAGCAACCCTCCCGGTCGATGATGCTTATACTTCACCTGCTGGCAATTTAGACACCGAGCAACATACTCCACTATATCCTTCTTCATCCTACGCCACCATTAATGCTGCCGCAAGTCCTGATACATCTTCGCGGTACACGAATGAATAGAGTACCGCAAGCTATGAGCCTCCTGAAGGATCAACTCACGCAAACCATCTACATTAGGCACACATAGCCTGCCCTGCATTCTCAATGCACCATCATCCCCAATAGTGACCGCCTTGGCATCACCGTGTTGGGTCGTGTCCTTCAGGACAAGCAAATGGGGGTCATCATACTGACGCTCCCTGATACGATCATAAAGAGAAGACCGAGAGACCACACAAGCCAATAATCGACTAGGCTCAGAAATATCCAATCTCACAAACTGGTTGGCTAAGGCCTGAACATCCAACGCCATGGGCCTCTCTGATGCTGGTAGATAAGCTAAACTCCCCAAACTCTCTGCCCGTGACTCAAGGCATCGGCCACCACATTGGCCTTCCACGGGTGGTACAAAATAGTGATATCATAATTCTTAAGGAGATCTAACCACCTCCTTTGACGCAAATTAAGATCCTTATGCTTGAATGGATGCTGCAAACTCCGCTGATCAGTATAGATATCACAAGGTACACCGTACAAATAGTGCCTCCAAATCTTCAAGGCATGAACAATAGCTTCTAACTCAAGGTCGTGGACAGAATAGTTCTTTTCATGCACCTTCAGCTGCTTGGACGCGTAGGCAATCACCCTATGGTCCTGCATCAACACCGTGCCGAGGCCAACTCACGCCGCATCACAATAAAATGTATAAGACCCCAAACCTAAAGGCAATACCAATACTGGGGCTATAGTCAAAGGTGTCTTAAGCTTCGGAAAGCTCTCCTCACACTCTTCTGTCGACCTGAACGGAGCACCCTTCTGGGTCAGCATGGTCATGGGTGCTGCAATAGATGAAAATCCCTCAACAAATTGACAGTAATACCCTGCCAAACTAAGAAAATTCCGGATCTCCGTTGCTGAGGATGGTCTGGGCCAACTCTACACTGCTTCCACTTTCTTTGGATCCACCTTGATCCCTTCACTCGATACCTCATGACCCAAGAATGCTACGTAATCTAACCAGAACTACATTTTGAGAACATTGCATATAGTTTCTTTTCTCTCAAGTTCTGAAGCACAGTCCTCAGGTGCTGCTCATGATCTTCCCCACTCTGGGAGTACACCAGAATGCCATCAATAAAGACAATGAAGAACGAGTCAAGATAAGGTCGGAATACACTGTGCATCAAATGCATAAATGTTATTGGGTGTTGTTCAGCCCAAATGACATAACAAGGAACTCATAACGACCATACCGAGTCCTGAAAGCAGTCTTCGGGATATCTGGCTCCCGAATCTTCAACTGATGATAACCTAAACGCAAAATCTTGGAAAACACTTGGTCACCCTGTAACTGATCAAACAAGTCATCAATACGAGGCAAAGGATACCGGTTCTTCACCATATCTTTGTTCAACTGGTGACAATCAATGCACATACACATAGAACCATCATTTTTCTTCACAAATAAGACAGGAGCACCCCAAGGCAATACACTTGGCCGAATGAAGCCCTTATCAAGCAATTCCTGCAACTGTTCCTTCAACTACTTCAACTCATGAGGGGCCATACGATAAGGAGAAATAGAGATAGGTTGAGTGCCCGGCAACAAATCAATGCCAAAATCAATATCTCTGTCGGGCGGCATGCCCGAAAGATCAGCTGGAAACACATCAGGGAAATCCCTTACTACTGGGATTGAATCAACTGTAGGGTTATCAATACTAATATCTCTCACATAAGCTAGACACGCGTCACACCCCTTCTCAACCATTCGCTGAGCTTTAAGAAATAAGATAACTCTACTAGGAGTGTAATATAAGGCTTCGCTCTAATCGCGGTAAACCTAGTATAGCCAGCGTCACGGTCTTGGCGTGAAAATCAAGAATAGCATAATGGGGTGACAACCAGTCCATGTCCAAGATAACATCAAAATCTAACATGATGAGCTATAATAAATGGGCTCTGGTCTCAAAACCACTAAGAGCAATCAAACACGACTGATAAACGCGGTCTACAACAAGAGAATCTCCCACAGGAGTAGACACATAAACAGGGGAACTCAAAGAATCTCGAGATACGCCTAAATGCGAGGCAAAATAAGAGCACACATAGGAATAAATGGAGCCTGGATCGAGTAGAACTGATGCATCTCTATGACAGGCTGGAACAATACCTGTAATGACAGAATCGAAAGCAACAACCTCTGTACGAGCAGGAAGGGCATAGTATCTGGCCTGTCCTCCCCTTCTAGGGCGACCTCTACCTCCCCGGCCTTCACCTCGAACTGACTGAGCATGTGGGGTGGTAGCTGGTGCTGTAATCATAGCTTGAGGACCTGGTGGAGCACGTTGTGGCTAAGAAGTCTGTGGAGGTGCACCCCTCCCAAGCCTGAGGAAAATCCTCACCACATGGCGAGTGTTGCCACACTCAAAACAACCTCGATGCTGATGTGGCAGTGAGAACTGTGCGGTACGGGAAGTCTAAGACCCCCTAAACACCTGAAACACTGTGCGAAGCCTGAAACGCAAACTGAACTGGCTGACCCACAAAACCTCTACCATGACGTACCCAGCCTCCGAAATAAGGACCAATAGATCTCTCCGATCTACGAGGTCTCCTCGCCTCCCTATACTCTCTCTACTAACCTCGTCTGTCCTCTCTCTCCTGGACCCACCTGTCCTCTACTCCGCGAGCGATCCTTACCAACTGCTGAAATGGGACCACAGGCTGTGTCGCCATAATACCTGAAACCTGACCAACATGAACTCGCTGCTCTAGAGTGTGGGCGGTGGGAGTCTGGGTCCCTCCCCCGGTCTGTGAAGTAGCTGGTATAACCGGAATTAACCCCGCCTGAACCAATGAACCAAACATGCTCCAGAACTGTGCTAAGGTCTCCTGAAGTGTTGGAGTAGTAGTAGTAGGCGTCTTAGGTGCCTACGCTCCGACTGGAGCTACTGGTGCCTCTTCTATGGAAGCTCACTCGGGTGCTCTGGCTGCACCACGTGTGCGTCCTCAGCCTCTACCCCGGCCCTGGCCTCTGGTGGCTCTAGCAGGGGGCGCGGGTGCCTGGTCATCTGCGACTGCATGTGTCCTCTCCATCTTGAGAAAATAGAAGACAGAAGTTTAGAATTTTAAAGTCAATAATTTCGCATGACAAGGAATCAAATGAAGTGAAATTTACCTTACAGTTCCATAGCCTCCCGAAGATAAGTACAGACGTCTCTGTACCAATCTGTAAGACTCTAATAAACCGGCTTGTGACTCACGACTCCTATGAACCTGGAGCTCTGATATCAACTTGTCACGACCCAAGTTCTCCCTCCGTGAACCGTCGTGACGGTACCTAGTCTCTAAAACTAGGTAAGCCTAACATTTGCGGAAAAAGTAACATAAACATAAAAGCTATCAACAAATAAGTAAATTTAAACAAGGAAATGAGATGCCGCTCGGCATATACAATAATCACTTCCGAGCAGTACATAAACTCTCCCAAAATCCGGATTTTCATAAGTCACAAGCTAAAGAAAGAAATAGTACTCTCATACTCCAGAGTCTAATAAAAGAAGAAATACAAGAAGGGTTGACATGGGGTGGAACAGATAGGGACTTCGAGGTCTACGGACGAGGAAGATATACCTTGAAGTCTCTACAGCTGGCTCGCCGCAGTGGTAATGTGTCTGATAAGCAGTACCTGGATCTGCACACGAAAACATGTGCAGGAAAGGGCATGAGTACACCACAACGGTACCCAGTAAGTGCCAAGCCTAACCTCGGACGAGTAGTGACGAGATCAGGTCAGGGCCCTACTGGTATATATATAATAAAATAAGACAGAATGAAATATCACAGTAAAGATAAACACTATAACTTAATGAGAATGAAATCACAGAAAAACTTTACTGATGCAATGTCCTTTGACCTCAGCTTTCAAACCTGCATGTCCAACATAGCCACTGGCTCCTCAACATAAGATGGATCTTTGTCCAAGTGGACTGAGCTGAAATCCAGCATGTGAGACGGATCACTGTGATACCTCCGAAGCATCGAAACATGAAATACCAGTTGAACTCCTGCTAGGCTGGGAGGTACGTCAAGCTTATAAGCAACCTCCGCAACACGCCGCAACACCTCAAAGGGGCCAATAAACCTCGGGCTCAGCTTTCCCCACTTTCCGAATCGCTTAACTCCCTTCATAGGTGAAACCTGAAGCAAGACCCATTCTCCAACCATAAATGAAACATCGCGAACCTTTTGGTCCGCATAACTCTTCTGTCAAGACTAGGCTGTGCGAGGTCTATCCTGAATCACCTTAACCTTCTCCAAGGCGTCCCTAACCAATTCTGTGCCTAATAATCTAGCCTCGCCCGGCTCGAACCAACCCACTGGGGACCGACACCTCCTACCAAACAGAGCCTCATAAGGTGCCATCTGAATGTTGGATTGATAACTGTTGTTGTAGGCAAACTTCGCAGGTGGCAAAAACTGATCCTAAAAACCTCCAAACTCCATCACACACGCACGGAGCATATCCTCAAGAATTTGAATAGTGCGCTCGGACTGTCCGTCCATCTGAGGGTGAAATATTGTGCTCAACTCCACCCGAGTACCCAATTTATGTTGTACGACTCTCCAGAACCGTGATGTAAACTGCGTCCCCCGGTCAGAGAAGATAGATACCGGCACGCCATGAAGTCTGATAATCTCTCGGATATAAACTCGAGATAGCTGCTCAGAAGAATATGTAGTCATCACAGGAAGGAAATGAGATGACTTGGTCAGCCTATCCACAATCACCCAAACTGCATCAACTTCCGCTGAGTCCGTGTGAGTCCAACAACGAAATCCATAGTGATCGCTCCCATTTCCACTCTGAAATCTCTAACTTTTGAAGCAACCCACCCAGTTGCTGATGCTCATACTTCACCTACTGGCAATTTATACATCGAGCAACATACTCCACTATATCCTTCTTCATCCTACGCCACCAATAATGCTGCCTCAAGTCCTGATACATCTTCGCGGCACACGAATGAATAGAGTACCGTGAGCTATGAGCATCCTGAAGTATTAACTCACACAAACCATCTACATTAGGCACACATAGCCTGCCCTGCATTCTAATTGCACCATCATCCCCATAGTGACCTCCTTGGCATCACCGTGTTGGGCCGTGTCCTTCAGGACAAGCGAACGGGGGTCAACATACAGACGCTCCTTGATACGATCATAAAGAGAAGACCGAGAGACCACAAAAGCCAATACTCGACTAGGCTCAGAAATATCCAATCTCGCAGACTGGCTGGCTAAGGCCTGAACATCCAACGCTATGGGCCTCTCTACTGCGGGTAGAAGCTAATCTCCCAAAACTCTTTGTCCGTGACTCAAGGCATCGGCCACCACATTGGCCTTCCCCGGGTGGTACAAAATAGTGATATCATAATCCATAAGCAGATCTAACCACCTCCTCTGACGTAAATTAAGATCCTTATGCTTGAATAGATGTTGCAAACTCCGGTGATCAGTATAGATCTCACAAGGTAAACCGTACAAATAGTGCCTCCAAATCTTCAAGGCATGAACAATAGCTGCTAACTCAAGGTCGTGGACAAGATAGTTCTTTTCATGCACCTTCAGCTGCTTGGACGCGTAGGCAATCACCCTATGGTCCTGCATCAACACCGCGTCGAAGCCAACTCGCGCCGCATCACAATAAATGTATAAGACCCCGAACCTGAAGGCAATACCAATACTGGGGCTGTAGTCAAAGGTGTCTTAAGCTTCAGAAAGCTCTCCTCACACTCTTCTGTCCACCTGAACGGATCCACCTTGATCCCTTCACTCGATACCTCATGACCCAAGAATGCTCGGAATCTAACTAGAACCCACATTTTGAGAACTTTGCATATAGTTTCTTTTCTCTCAAGGTCTGAAGAACAGTCCTCAGGTGCTGCTCATGATCTTCCCGACTCCGGGAGTACACCAGAATGCCATTAACAAATACAATGACGAACGAGTCAAGATAAGGCTGGAATACACTATGCATCAAATGCATAAATACTGTTGGGGCGTTGTTCGGCCCAATGACATAACAAGGAACTCGTAATGACCATACCGAGTCCTAAAAGCAGCCTTCTGGATATCTGGCTCCCGAATCTTCAACTGATGATAACCTGAATGCAAGTCAATCTTGAAAAACACTCGAGAACCCTATAACTGATCAAACAAGTCATCAATACGAGGCAAAGGATACTGGTTCTTCACCCTAACTTTGTTCAACTGGCGATAATCAATGCACATACGCATAGAACCATCCCTTTTCTTCATAAACAAGACAGGAGCACCCCAAGGAGATACACTGGGCCGAATGAAGCCCTTATTAAGCAATTCCTTCAACTACTTCAACGCAGGAGGGGCCATACGATAAGGAGAAATAGAGATGGGTTGAGTGCCCGGCAATAAATCAATGCCAAAATCAATATTTTTGTCGGGCGGCATGCCCGGAAGATCAACTAGAAACACATCAGGGAAATCCCTTACTATTGGGACTGAATCAACTCTAGGGGTATCAATACTGACATCTCTCACATAAGCTAGATACGCGTCACACCCCTTCTCAACCATTCGTTGAGCTTTAAGAAATGAGATAACTCTACTAGGAGTGTAATCTAAGGTACCCCTCCACTCTAATGGCGGTAATCCTAGCATAGTCAGTGTCACGATCTTGGTGTGACAATCAAGAATAGCATAATGGGGCGACAACCAGTCCATGCCCAAGATAACATCAAAATCTACCATGCTGAGCAATAATAAATTGGCTATGGTCTGAAAACCACTAAGAGAAATCAAACACGACCGATAAACGCGGTCCACAACAAGAGAATCTCCCACAAGAGTAGACACATAAACAAGGGAACTCAAAGAATCCCGAGATATGCCTAAATGCGAGGAAAAATAAGAGGACACATAGGAATAAGTGGAGCCTGGATCGAACAGAACCGATGCATATCTATGACAGACCGGAACAATACCTGTAATGACAGAATCAGAAGCAACAGCCTCTGTATGAGGAGGAAGGGCATAGTATTTGGCTTGGCCTCCCCCTCTAGGGCAACCTCTACCTCCCTGACCTCCACCTCGAGTTGGCTGAGCAGGTGGGATGGCAGCCGGTGCTGTAATCTTAGCTTGAGGACCTGGTGGAGCATGCTGTGGCTGAGAAGTCTGTGGAGGTGCAACCCTCCCAAATCAGGGGCAAATCCTCACCACATGGCGAGTTTCGCCACACTCAAAACAACCTCGCTACTGATGTGGCTGTGAGAACTGTGCAGTACGGGTACTTTGAGACCCTTGAACACCTGAAACACTGTGCGAAGCCTGAAACTTAAACTGAATTGGCTGACCCACAAAACCTCTACCATGTCGTACCCTGCCTCGAAAATAAGGACCAGTGGATCTCTACGGTCCGAGGTCTACGAGGTCTCCTCGCCTCCCTGTACTCTCTCTCCTGACCTCGTCTGTCCTCTCTCTCTTGGACCCACCTGTCCTCTACTCGGCAAGCGATCCTTACCACCTGCTAAAATGGGACCATAGGTTGTGTCGCCATGATACCTGGAACCTGACCAACGTGAACTCGTTGCTCTAGAGTGTGGATCGCGGGAGTCTGGGTCCCTCCCCCGGTCTGTGAAGTAGCTGGTACAACCTGAATTAACCCCGCCTGAACTAACGTACCAAACATGCTCCGGAACTGTGCTAAGGTCTCCTGAAGTGTTGGAGTAGTAGTAGTAGTAGTAGGCGTCTCAGGAGCCTACGCTCCGACTGGAGCTACTAGTGGCTCCTATGTGGCAGCTCACTCAGGTGCTCTGGTGCACCATGTGTGCGTCCTCGGCCTCTACCCCGGCCCCGGCCTCTGGCGGCTCTAGCAGGGGGCGCAGGTGCCTGGTCAACTTCGGCTGCATGTGTCCTAACCATCTTGAGAGAATAGAAAATAGAAGCTTAGAATTTCGATGTCAATAATTTCGCACGACAAGGAATCAGATGAAGTGAAATTTTCCTAACAGTCTAATAGCCTCCGAAGATAAGTACAGATGCTTTCGTACCGATCCGTGAGACTCTAATAAACCGGCTTGTGACTCACGATACTCTTATGAACCTAGAGCTCTGATACCAACTTGTCACGACCCAAGTTCTCCTTCCATGAACCGTCGTGACGGCACCTAGTATCTATGAATAGGTAAGCCTAACATTTGCGGAAAAAGGAACATAAACATAAAAGCTATCAACTAATAAGTAAATTTAAACAAGGAAATGAGATGCCGCTCAACATATACAATAATCACTTCCGAACAATACATAAAATCTCCCAAAAACCGAAATGTCATAATCACAAGCTAAAGAAAGAAACAGTACTCTCATACTCCAGAGTCTACTAGAAGAAGAAATACAAGAAGGGTTGATATGGGGTGGAATAGATAGGGACTTAGAGGTCTGAAGACGCGGTAGATATACCTTAAAGTCTCTACAGCAAGCTCGCCTCAGTGGTAATGTGGATGATAAGCGGTACCTGGATATACACACGAAAACATGCGCAAAAAAAGGCATGAGTACACCACAACGGTACCCTGTAAGTGCCAAGCCTAACCTCGGTCGAGTAGTGACGAGCTTCGGTTAGGGCCCTACTGGTATATATATAATAAAATAAGACAGAATGGAATATCACCGTAAAGATAATTACTAAAATTTAACGAGAATGAAATCAGAGAAAAACAATAGCTCAGTACATAGAAATAACAATAGTGGATCTCCTAGGATACCATCCCGTAGTCCCAAACGTAAATATGCAGGGGGATCTACCGGAATACCGTTTCGTAGTCCCAAACTTAAATGTGCAGGGGGATCTACCGGAATACCGTTCCGTAGTCCCAAACATAAATGTGTAGGGGGATTTACCAGAATAGCATTCTGTAGTCCCAAACGTAAATGTGTATAGGGATCTACTGGAATATTCCGTAGTCCCAAACGTAAATATGCAGGGGGATCTACCGGAATACCGTTCCGTAGTCCGAAAGTACACCAACAGAAATAACAATAACAACAAGAAAACCACAATTTAGGCTAAGTCCGAGTCAAGGAAGAACATGAAATTTCACTAAACATGCTACATAGAGTTCAGATAGACAGTAAAGGCATGTAGGCATGCTTTTCTAAACTAAACAGGACAATTACAAAGGCTAGTGTAGCTCAATTTAAGGAAAAACATATATTTTACTTAATGAAAACAGAGTTTTTGAACAAATAGCCCGTGTACGCACTCGTCACCTCACGTACACGGCGCTCATATATCAAACAGTACCAAATCCTAAGGGGAGTCCCCCACACAAGGTTAGGCAAGCCACTTACCTCGAACCAAGCTCAATTCAATCCAAAACAATGCTCTTTCTGCGAAAATCGTGCTCCGTATGGCCCAAATCTACCCAAATCAATTACATAACGTAAATATAGGTACAAGCAACTAATTTAGCTAATGAAATCAAAGCTAAGGCAAGAAAATAGAAAAAACGCCCAAAAAGCCTCCCCGGGCCCATGTCTCGGATTCGGGTAAAAGTCACAAATTATGAACACCCACTCACGAGTCTAACCATACCATATTCACTCCAATCCGATACCAAAATCTCAATCAAAATCCCAAAATTCGGCCTAAGAACTTTTCTTAGATTTTCCCAATTTTTCACCCCAAATCCGAAATTAAAAGATGAAATCAAGCATAGATTAGTGGGATATAATCATAAAGGAGTTAGGAATCATTACCCAATAACTTCCTCCGAAAATCTCTCCAAATTTCGCCTTCTACCGAGCTCTCAATCAAATATTTGTGTTATGAACTCAAACCATCATTTTTGAACTTTAAATTATGCCTAGTGATTTCCTTAATCGCGATCGCGGAAACACCCTCGTGGTCGTGAAGAACAACTTTGCTGCCCAGAAAAATAACTCTACGCGATCGCTTAAAACTCCACGCGATCGCGATGCTCTGACTCCCAAACCTACGTGATCACGAACTAACCATCGCGTTCGCGATGAACAAGCGCGTGGCTCAGCTTTGGTCCACTCGACCCTACGCGATCGCGACCTGCTCCTCGCTTTCGCGATGCTTCCACTGGCCACACCTTCGCGATCGCGAAGAACAAAACTTCTGCAACAAAATACCAGCAAAATCTGCTATCTTTCCATGGTCTAAAATGATCCGTTAACCACCCGAACTCACCCGATGCCCCCGGGACCTCAACCAAATATACCAACCACTCCTAAAACAAAATACTAACTTAGCTGAGCCCTCAAATCACATCAAACAACACTAAAACCACGAATCACCCTCCAATCCAAACTTTAAGAACTTGAAACTTCAAGAATTCTACAATCGATGCCGAAACCAACCAAACTACGTCCGATTAGCCCCAGATTTTGCACACAAGTCATAATCCACACTAGGGACCTAATCCAATTTCTGGAATCAGATTCTGACCACGATATCAAAAATTCCACTACCGGTCTGTATCTCCAAAATATCAACTTTCGCCATTTCTAGCCTAAATAAGATACGGACCTCCAAAACACAATTCGGACACGCTCCTAAGCTCAAAATCACCCAACGGAGATAAAGGAATCGACGGAAATCCATTCCAGAGTCGTCTTCACACAAATCCGACTACGGTCCAAATCTTAAGACTTAAGCTCTCATTTAGGGACTAAGTGTCCCAAAACACTCCGAAACTCAGAACGAATCATCCCGGCAAGTCACAATAGCACAAATAGATACATGGGAAGAAGTTAATATGGGATCGAGGTGTAAATTCTCTTAACGACCGGCTAGGTCATTACAATCCCATAAGCTCCGTCCACTATTATTCGCGTTCGCATCACCTTGTTCGCCTTTGCGTAGGGTCGCTTTGGGCAGCCTTCTTTTTTCTTCTTTGATATCGCAAGTAATGTTCCGTGATCGCGATTAATTAAATGCCTGGGCAGAATTTAAATCTTCAAATTAAGGGTTAGGCCATTTTCACCACATTATGAGTTTTAGACCTCGGTTTCGGGAGCTTCTTTGTGGGTTTTCAAGCAAATCAATTGGATAAGTGTCCTTCACCTAGAATTTAATATATTCCATGATTTTATATTCGTTTTTATCATTTTAATTTGTGTTTAGAGTTGAGTAAAATGTTGGTTTTTGAAGAAAGTTTTCAAAATGAAAAATCATGATTTGAGGGACGAAATGGTATCGGAATTTGATTAATTTTGTACGGTTGAACTCGTATCGGAATGGGTGTTCGGGTTTTGTAAAATTTATTGGGTTCCATGGTGCGAGCCGGGGGTCGACTTTTGGACCGATTTTTGGATTTTGTTAAAGATTGAGACTTTATGATCCGGAATAGTTTCTTATGAGTTTTATTTGTGCTTTGAAGTTATTTTGGTAAGATTTGAGCCGTACCGAGGTCTTTTCGCCTGAGAAGTTCATTTTAGAGTTTCGGTTGATCTTCTTTGAGGTAAGTATCTTGCCTAACCTTGTGTGGGATTTTCCCTTAGGATTTGAGTCTTCTATGTTGATTGTAGTTTGTGTACACGAGGTGACGAGTGCGTGCTCGGACTTATTTGTGGAAAGTTGTCCTTTAGGGTTCTTAGGTCCTTATATTCACTGAGTACGAAGTTTTTCTCGATACGACTGAGTTTTCCTATTTGCTAGTTTCACCTCTACATGCTTAATTGGAATTAATTGCTTTATGATTCACTCTTATTGCCTATTTGACTCTTATTTGACTTAACTGAAGATTTGTACCTCTCCTATTGACATGCTATCGTTTCATATCTACTTATCTTTAAATGAAATTATTATTGTCTCATCCTATATTTGTTTAGTATTAATTGGCGTTATGATTATCTTCCGTTTCTTACCCTTATTTGAATTGTTGAATATCCTTCGGAATTGCTCAACCTTAAAGGAGTTTAGATAACCTATATCTTAGTTGATTTGCTTTCAATTGGAACTATTTGACTCGTGTTGGCTTCCTTATTGTTGACTTGTATATTGTGGGATCGTTGCTACATATTAGTTTTCCCTTGTTGAATTGTTCCCTTTACGCCTAGCATTCTTTACTGTGGTTATTCCTTGTGAACTGGTTCTACTGTTTCTTTTTTATTTAAAGTTCTTGAGTTGATTTACTCGTCGTACTTTGTATTATTGTCGTTGTTGTTGTTGTACTTGTTGCGGTGATGTACCAGGTTTCTGCCGTGCTGTAACTATTATTCTCTGTTGGTTGCCCTCCATATTTACTTTGGGACTACGGAACGGTTTTCCGGGAGATCCCCTTGTAGTGCATATTTACTTTGGGACTACAGAACGGTAATCTGGGAGATCCCCCTGTACTGCATATTTACATTGGACTACAGAACGGTATTCCGGGAGATCCCCCTGCACTTTATATTTACTTAGGGACAATGGAACGGTATTCTGGGAGATCCCCCCCCCCCCCGGTATTGCATGTTTCGAAATTTGAATTAAGTGCAAATGTCATGTTCTTCACTCAAACTATTTCAAAAGTAAATTGATCCTACGGATCTTTATATATTGATATTTTTTCTACGTGAGTTGTCTCTGCGGTTGTGATAGAAATATGGCCACGAGGTTCCATGGAAATATGAAAATGGGTTGAGACCCGTATTGTATGATCATGAGATGAGGTGTCACAGGGTGACTTATATTTGAAAGATATTTATTTGAAAGGATTATATTCGAAAGGTATTTATTTTGAAAGAACTATGTTTGAAATATATTTATTTGAAGGAAGTATATTGAAAATATTTTTATTCGAAAGGAAGGCAAAAATCGTTGTGGTGTGCTCATACTATACTTATATACATTTTGTACAGATCCAGGTATTTGCTCGTTAGTAGCTGTGTGGATCGTTGCTGTGGAGACTCAAGGTAAACCTTTTCCTACGTTCGCGGGCTTCAGAGTCACCTTCCTATTTTGTATTCGCATTGTTTTACTTATTTCCAAACAATTGTATTTAGAAGTTGTTGCGAACTCTGTATAGCTTATGACTTGTACCGCCGGTTTTTGGAATTGTAAATTTTGTGGAGATTTCCCTTTCAAATTGTTAGATGTTCTTCTATTATTGTTGATATTCAGTAAATGTTAGGCTTACCTTCTCCCTAAGACTAGGTGCCGCCACGATACCCAACGGAGGGGAAATTGGGTCGTGACAAGTTGGTATCATATCTCTAGGTTCATAGGTGCTACGAGTCATAAGCGAGTTTAGTAGAGTCTTGCGGATCGGTGCGGAGATGTCTATACTTATCTTCGAGAGGCTATAGAACTATTAGCACAATCGCACTTCTTTCATTCCTATCATGCGAGCTTATTGATCTCAGATGTTTGAACTTTTATCAATCCATTCTCTCACTGATGGTGAGGACACGAGCTGCAGTTATCGATGGCGTTGCTCCCGGAGCAGGTGTCGCTAGAGGCAGAGGCGGAGGTTGATGAGGGGTACGTGCCGCAACTAGAGCACCTACCAGAGCAGCAGTTGAGAAGCCGCCAGTAGCTCCAATTGGGTGGCAGGTACTGGAGGCGCCTGCTATTAGCCCCGGACTTCTGGAGACTTTAGCATAGTTCTTGAGCAAGTTTGGTACATTGGCTCAGGCGGGGTTGATTCCGGTTGCACCAGCTACTTCACAAACTGGGGGGGGACTCACACTCCCGCCGCTCACACCCCAGAGCAGCGAGTTCTCATTGGTCAGGTTCCAAGTGTCATGGTGACACAACCTATGGTTCTAGTTCAGTCCATGGTCACGGCAGCAGCGTCCGAGAAAGGGCAACTTAGATTTGATAGGTTCAAGAAATATGACCCTCCTACATTCAATGGTTTGGCTTCAGAGAGCGCACGAGGTTTTATAGAGGAGTGCCATCGCATTCTCCGCACTATGGGTATTATTGAGACGAGTGGAGTTGCTTTTACTATGCTCCAGCTTCACAGAGCGGCTTATCAGTGGTGGCGGGCATATGAGTTGGATAGCACGGCCGATGCAGCTTCACTTACATGGGTTCAGTTTTCAGAGATGTTTTTGAGAGAGTTTGTACCTTAGTCCCTTCGGATGCATGGCGCGTGGAGTTTGAGTAGCTGCGCCAGGGCACTATGCTAGTATTAGAGTATGCCGTCAGATTCATTGATTTGGCCAGACATGCACCTTCCTTGGTCGCTACAGTTAGAGAGCGAGTCCGTAGATTCATCAAGGGGCTCAGGCATGATATTCGATTCAGCATGGCTCGGGAGTTGGAGTCAGATGTTTTTCAGCAAGTGGTAAGGATCGCTCACCGATTAGAGGGCATATGGGACCGGGAGCGAGAGGACAGACGAGATCAGGAGAGAGGGTACAGGGAGGCGAGGAGGCCTCGTAGACCGAAGAGATCTGTTGGTCCTTATTTTGGAGGCCGGGTGCGACATGGTAGAGTTTTTGTGGGTCATCTAGTTCAGTTTGTGCTTCAGGATTCGCATAGTGATTCAGGTGTTCATAGGTCTCACAATGCCTGTACCGCACAGTTCCCACAGCCACGTCAGTAGAGGGGTTGCTTTGAGTGTGGAGATACTAGCCACATGGTGAGAGATTGTACCAGATTTTGGGCAGATGTGTCACAGCGAGGTATTCAGGTGAGTAAAGGGCGCCCAAGAGGGGGAGGCCCGGGCCGTTGATGTGTTTCATATGGTAGGCTTGAGGCTGTTGCTCTAGATGATGTCATACAGGTATGCTTTCGGTTTGTTCTAGAGCAGCACCTTCCGTATTTTATTTCAATTCTGCTTATCGGGGTGAGTTTCCTTATTTGTTGCTCCACTTATGGGTGCGTTTCATGATTTGCACTATGTTTATATGTTGCCCTGTTTGGAGGTTCTATGAGTGATAGCCCGTATCTATTGTGTGTTTCTATTCATTATTGAGAGTTATGAGACTAGTAGTAAATTCCTGTTGTCCATTACGGTAAGTTTGATGTGATTCTTGAGTATGTGGGTGACGAGCTGTGATTTTTTTGCTCCACCGGTGTAGGAGCCAGTACTTGTTGTAATTTTGTGACGGAATTGATCTTGTGAAAGGTTCAGTTGGTTTGATGTATATCCTACTTGTGATTCATAGTTGAGGGCGGGACCCTCGTGATTTCATGTGATTTGATGTGTTCGAACCAGGCTGTGTACCGCGGTGGAAGTTATGTCAAGATGGGATCCTTGTGATTTGTTCATATGCTTTAATTCTTTCCCTTGATTTGTAGAATAGTACTGTTAGAGAGTTGTTCTTGTCGAGCTTGTTTGATAGTTCTCTTATGTGTTTCTCTATTTCATATCAGTTATTTTTGTTCTGTGATTCTTGAGTTTTAGCTTGTGGGTTGTGTGCCCGGTGGTGTTAGTTGTGACTTGTTGATTCGGGCGTTTAGTTATGAGGTTTTCGTGCTTATTGTATGATCATCAGTGTTGTGGAGGTATGAAATAGGTTCCTATTGGATATAAGGCTAATTGTCGGTGCTGGATTTGATTTCGGGCAGCTATTGTGATCAGAAATGTTATTATGAGCCTATGTGTGATGTGTCATGTTGTGTGGTTGTACTCTATGGGTATAGGCATAAGTAGTTACAGCTAGTTGAGACTGATAGCGGATATGGATTTAGAATCGGGTCTTTTGGAAATGCATGGAAGGTGAGAATTTTGGCTTAAGGCTTATTGGTATTGGTGGAAGGGGTAAATTGCAGTTGATATGGTGTCGTTAGGATTATGTGGATTGGGGTGACGTGGGGTCACCTGAGGGTGTATGTGGAAGTGTACATTCGATGATTTGATGACATCGAGTCAATTCTTGGTACGTTCGAGGACGAACGTTTGTTTTAAGAGGGGAGGATGTAACGACCCGGCCGGTCGTTTTGAGAATTTAAGTTTCGTTCAGCGGCATAAGGTCTTGAGAAGCTTCATATTATAAGTATTGACTTGCGTGCATGTTTGTATTCAACTACCGAATGATTCGTTGTCAAATTTGGGAGAAGGATTCTAGTTTGGAAGTTTAAACGGTGAGAATTTGACCGGAATTTAACTTTTGAGTAAAGGGGACCAGAATGGGTTTTTGGATGATCTCAACAGCTTCGTATGGTGATTTTGGACTTAGGCGTGCGTCCGGATTTGGATTTAGAGGTCCGTAGGGTAATTTGAAGCATTTCGGCGAAAGTTGGAAAAGTTGAAGTTTGGAAAATGGAGAAGTTTGACCCATAGTTGACTGTTTTGTTATCGGGTTCGGAATGCAATTCCGGGAGTTGGAATAACTCCATCTTGTCATTTGGGACTTGTCTGCAAAATTTGGCGTCATTCCGGGTTGGTTTGATTGGTTTCGGCACGAGTTTTCGAAGATGGAAGATTTGGAAGTTCATAGTTAGATTCATGGCGCGATTTGCATTTTTGGCATTGTTTGATATGATTTAAGACCCCGAGCGAGTCCGTGTTAAGTTATAAAACTTGTTTGTGTGATTAGACGGTGTCCCGGGGGGCCTCGGGTGTGTTTCGGATGGGCTACGGCCCAATTTCTTCTATTTTTGGATTTCTGATTTCTGGTGTCTGGTATTCTCTTTCGCGATTGTGTAGATCCAGCCGCGATCGCGTAGTGTCCTATTGACCTGCCATATTTTCCTTCATCGCATTCGCATTGTCAGGTTCGCGATCGCGAACATGTAATTTCTTCTGCAACGCGTTCGCTTCTAAATGTCTGCGTTTGTGTAGTGTTAGTCTTGCTAAGAGCCCCAACTTGTTCTTCGCGTTCGCGTCTCTGAGTACGCGATCGCGTAAACTTAGTCCACTATTATCCGCGTTCGCATCACCTTGTTTGTGTTCGCCAGGGTTGCTTTGGGCAGCCTTCTTTTTACTTCTTCGCGATCGCAAGTAATGTTCCGCGATCGCGATTCATTAAACGCCTGGGCAGAATATAAATCTTCAAATCGAGGGTTAGGCCATTTTCACCATATTTTGAGTTTTAGACCTCGGTTTTGGGATCTTCTTTGTGGGCTTTTCAAGCAAATTAATTGGATAAGTGTCCTTCACCTAGAATTTAATATATTCCATGATTTTATCTTTGTTTTTATCATTTAATTTGTGTTTTGAGTTGAGGAAAATGTTGGTTTTTGAAGAAAGTTTTCAAAACGAAAAATCATGATTTGTGGGACGAAATGGAATCGGCATTTCATAATTTTTGTACGATTGAACTCGTATCGGAATGGGTGTTAGGGTTTTGTAAAATTTATCGGCTTTTGAGGTGTGGGCCCGGGGGTCGACTTTTGGACCGATTTTTGGATTTTGTTAATGTCACGACCCAATTCCCCAAAACCCGGTCGTGATGGCGCCTCTCGTGAAGACAAGGCCAGCCAACAGAACAACAACGCCTCTTTTAACAGTTACTTAGCATGAATAAGTCTGAATCATAGATAATGAAATCATATTGCGGAATAAACTTGATAAAAACAGAGAACCCATCCCGACTCAGCCCGAAATCGGGGTGTCACAAGTCACGAGCATCTAGAAGGATCTTTGATACAACTACAAAGCCTGTAATACATAGAATATAATCTGGAATCAGAAGGAAGAAATCCGGTGCCGCGAACGCTGGCGGTCACCTTGCTCAGCTACGATAGCAAATCCTCAACTAGCTCAAACCCGCTACTGGGTAAACCAATACCTGCATCTGCACGCTAGGTGCAGGGAGTAAAGTGAGTACTCCAACTCAGTGAGTAATAAAGGTAAATAATAACTGAGCAGCAAGAAACCACGTAAAGCAAGCCACCATGCTATATAGAACAGTGTAACCCTTTGAGAAAAACAGTGAAACCGTGAAAATCTTTAGAAATATCTGGACTCCGTTTAAAACCTCTTTTGAAAATATCTCTTTCCAACAGTTAAGCAAATGAATGCGAAATAGATAGTGCAAGTCAGCACAAAAGTCAGCCCCTCGGGCACAACACTCCATTAACAAATAACACCAGGGTATCAGGTAAGCAGTGCAAGAAGTAGCATAGAAGCCAATGAAATGCGAGTGCTGGAATGTCATGACAAATAATACAAGTAGGAACAAATGCATGAGTGCAATGCAATGCATGTGACGGTACACACCGGTACCCACTGCGACGTGCAGCCCGAGCCATCCATATATTTAACGTCGACGGCGCTCACTGGGGGTGTGTACAGACTCCGGAGGGGCTCCTACAGCCCAAGCGCAAATAATCAAGCCATCTCGTGGCACCAACCAGGCCCTCGGCCTCAATATCAATACAATACCGCTGCGGCGCGCAGCCCGAGCCATCCATATATCCAAAAATCACTATAACACTGCTGCGGCGCGCAGCCCGTCCATGCTCAGTCCAGAAATGCACATAAGCCACTTGGGCAATATCAAAATAATGGTTCTCAGTTCAAAACGTCAATAAAATATTGTTTAAATTTTCAAATCTTAGAAATATGGCTGAGTTTGCAAAACAGTATTAAAACCCTGGACCGACATCAAATAATATGCAAAGTAATGCGAAAACAGTGGTATCAATCCCTGAAGGATTCACATAGTTGGCACGAAGCCCAAACATGGCAATCAACCCAAATTATGATGATAACAAGTAGTTTCACTCAAATACGTAGTAATTTCATCAATCGGGACGGACCAAGTCACAATCCCCAACGGTGCTCTACCCCACGCTCGCTATCCGATGTGCAAGTCACCTCAATACAGCACTGTGATGTGCAAATCCGGGGTTTCAAACCCTCAGACTATCATTTACAATCATTACTCACCTCGAACCGGTGAAATCTCTAGCTCGCGCCGCCTTTGCCCCTCAAATCGGCCTCCACGCGCGTCGAATCTATCCAAAATCAGAGCGAATACATCACAATATGCTAAGGGAACAATACGCAATCGAAAACAATCGAAAAATAGCAAAAATTTTGAAACTAGCAAAACCCGAGCCCCGGGCCCACTTCTCGAAAAATTATAAAACTCACATCAATGGATTCCTCATCTCGCCACGAGTTCATACATACCAAGAACTCCCAAATCCGACCTCAAATGGCCCTTCAAATTCCAATTTAAAAATCCCAAAACTCAAGCCCTAGTTCTTCCACTTTTGGCTTAATTCCATAAATTTCTAGGTGGATTTCACAATAAAAACGAGTTTTAAGTTCAAAAATCTTACCTCCAATCGATTCTCCTTGATTCCCTCTTCAATTTCCTTCAAAAAGCTCCCAAAAAGATCAACAATGGAGTAAATGAGCCCCAAAATCGCGGATGAAATGATATAAAACATTCTGCCCAGGCCACTGACTAACCCTATGCGATCGTAGCCTTTGCTATTGCGATCGCATAGCACAAATTTTCCAGCCCTCAAAAATACCCTATGCGATCGCAAAACATGCTCTGCGATCGCAATGCATCAACATCCAACACTGTGCGATCGCAACCAGCTATACATCGCATTGAACAAATTCAACACCCCTTCAAATCCTTCTATGCGATCGCATGACTCCCTTTGCGATCGCATAGAACAAAAGTTCTCTGCAAATTTTCTGCTATCTTTTAAGGCATAAAGTGGTCTGATTGACCATCCGAAACTCACCCGAGGCCCTCGGAACCTCAACCAAACATGCCAACATATCCCATCACATCATTCAAACTTGTTCCAATCATCAAAACACCTCAAACAACATCAAATTACTCGAAACTCATCGAATTCAAGCCTAAGTTTCTCAAAACCTCCTAAATGCACTTTCGATCAAAAACCCGACCAAACAACGTCCGAATGACCTGAAATTTTGCACACACATCACAAATGACATAACGGAGCTACTGCAACTCTCGGAATTCCATTCCGATCCCTATATCAAAATCTCGCCTATCAACCGGAATTCGCCAAAATACTAACTTCGCCAATTCAAGCCTAATTCTACACCGGACCTCCAAAACCACTTCCGATCACACTCCTAAGTCACAAATCATCTCCCGGAGCTAAACGAACCATTGGAATTCATATCCGAGCCCTCTAACTCATAAGTCAACGTCCGGTTGACTTTTCCAACTTAAGGCTTCTTAAAAGAGACTAAGTGTCTCATTTCTTATTAAAACCACTTCAAATCGACTCGATTACACAAGATATGGATAATGAAGCATAAGGAAGCTGAAAATGGGGAAATCGGAGCGGTAACTCATGAGACGACGGGTCGGGTCGTCACAGTTAAAGATTGAGCCTTTATGATCCGGAATAGTTTCTTATGGGTATTATTTGTGCTTTGAAGTTATTTTGGTTAGATTTGAGCCATCCGGAGGACTTTTCACCCGAGAAGTTCATTTTAGAGTTTCGGTTGGTCTTCTTTAAGGTAAGTATCTTGTGTAACCTTGTGTGGGGGATTTCCCTTAGGATTTGTGTCTTCTATGTTGATTGTAGTTTGTGTACACGAGGTGACGAGTGCGTGCTCGGACTTATTTGTGGAAAGCTGGCCTTTAGGGTTCTTAGGTCCTTATATTCACTGAGTACGAAGTTTTTCTTTGTACGACTGAGTTTTCCTATTTACTAGTTTCACCTCTACATGCTTAATTGAAATTAATTGCTTTATGATTCACTCTTATTGCCTATTTGACTCTTATTTGACTTAACTGAAGATTTGTACCTCTCCTATTGACATGCTATCGTTTCATAACTTCTTATCTTTAAATGAAATTATTATGTCTCATCCTATATTTGTTTAGTCTTAGTTGGAGTTATGATTATCTTCCGTTGCTTACCCTTATTTGAATTGTTGAATATCCTTCGGAATTGCTCAACCTTAAAGGAGTTTAGATAACCTATATCTTAGTTGATTTGCTTTCAATTGGAACTATTTGACTCGTATTGGATTCCTTATTGTTGACTTGTATATTGTGGGATCGTTGCTACATATTAGTTTTCCCTTGTTGAATTGTTCCCTTTACGCCTAGCATTCTTTACTATGGTTATTCCTTGTGAACTGGTTCTACCGTTTCTTTGTGATTTAAAGTTCTTGAGTTGATTTACTCATCGTACTTTATATTATTGTCATTGTTGTTGTTTTACTTGTTGTGGTGATGTACCAAGTTTCTGCCGTGTTGTAACTATTATTCTCTATTGGTTGCCCTGCATATTTACTTTGGGACTACGGAACGGTATTCCGGGAGATCCCCCTGTACTGCATATTTACTTTAGGACTGCGGAACGGTACTCTGGGAGATACCCCTGCACTGTATATTTACATTGGGACTACGGAACGGTATTCCGGGAGATCCCCCTCCCCCCCCCCCCCCCCCCATATTGCATATTTCAAAATTTGAATTAAGTGCAAATGTCATGTTCTTCACTCAAACTATTTCGAAAGTAAATTGACCCTGCGGATCTTTATATATTGATATTTTTGCCACGTGAGTTGTCTGTGCGATTGTGATAGAAATATGGCCACGAGGTGCCATGGAAATATGAAAGTGGGCTGAGACCCGTATTGTATGATCATGAGATGAGGTGTCATAGGGTGACTTATATTCGAAAGATATTTATTTGAAAGAATTATATTCGAAAGGTATTTATTTTGAAAGAGCTATGTTTGAAATATATTTATTTGAAGGAAGTATATTTGAAATATTTCTATTGGGAAGGATTATATTCTAAAGATTTTTATTTGAAAACTTATGGGTGAAAGATTTATATTTGAAGGATTTGATTAATTGATTGGAGTTTGTTGGCTAAGACCTGATGTGAAAACTGTCGTAGTTGCTGAGTTATTGCTTGCCTTTACTGTATTTGTGATTTCGGATTTGGGCTGTGTTTCCGTTCACTCTACTGTGTCCTTATTATGGTGTTCCGATGTTACTTGTTGTTTCCTTCCTTATTGCAATTACTGTATTGTTAGCCATATCGCATAGTCTTTCTATAGATATCATATTTTGTTGTTCCTATACTTATACTTGTTCAATTTATTAGACCAGTAGGTATCTTGACTGTTCCTCGTCACTACTCCATCGAGGTTAGTCTTGATACTTACTTGGCCCCCGATGTGGTGTGCTCATACTATACTTCTGTACATTTTTGTACAGATCCAGGTATTTGCTCGTTAGTAGTTGTGCGGATCGTTGCTGTGGAGACTCAAGGTAAACCTGTTGCTGCGTTCGCAGGCTTTGGAATCACCTTCCTATTTTGTATTCACACTGTTTTACTTATTTACAAACAGTTGTATTTAGAAGTTGTAGCGAACTCTGTAGATCCAACCATCTCCGTTGCCTCAAATTGAGATCCTTCTGTTTGAATAAGTGGTGGAGGCTATGATGATCAGTACACACCTCACAAGACACACCATAGAGATAGTGCCTCCAAATCTTCAATGCGTGAACAATGGCAGCCAACTCCAAATTATGAACAAGGTAGTTCTTCTCATGGGGCTTCAGCTCACGAGAAGCATAAGCAATCACTCCCCCCTCCTGCATCAAAACACTGACAATACCGATCCGAGAAGCATCACAATATAATGAATATGAACCAGAAGTTGATGGTAGAACTAACACTGGAGCTGTGGTCAAGGCAGTCTTGAGCTTCTGGAAGCTCGCCTCACACTCGTCCGACCACCTAAAAGTAGCACCCTTTTGGATCAATTTGGTCAAGGGCGATGCAATAGATGAGAAAACCTTGCACCAGCCGACGGTAGTAACCCGCCAAACCAAGAAAGCTACGAATCTCTAACGATGAGGACGGTCTGGGCCAACTCTAGACTGCCTCTATCTTCTTTGGATCAACCTGAATATCCTCACTGGACACCACGTGCCCCAAGAACGCCACTGAACCGAGCCAAAACTCACACTTGAAGAACGTAGCATAAAGCTTCTCCTCCCTCAACCGCTGTAACACAATCCGCAAATACTGGGCATGCTCCTCCTGGCTACGAGAGTACACCAGGATATCATCAATGAATACAATAACAAACGAGTCGAGATAAGGCTGGAACACACTGTTCATCAGATGCATGAACGTTGCTGGGGCATTGGTTAGCCCAAAAGACATCACAAGAAACTCATAATGACTGTATCGGGTCCTGAAAGCTGTCTTAAGAATGTCTGAGTCCCTAATCTTCAACTGGTGATACCCTGACCTAAGATCAATCATGGAGAACACCCTCGCTCCCTGAAGTTGGTCAAATAGATCATCAATGCGCGGCAAAGGATACTTGTTCTTGATTGTGACCTTGTTCAACTGCCTATAATCAATGCATATTCTCAAAGTGCCATCCCTCTTCTTCAGAAATAGAACAGGTGCACCCCAAGGTGACACACTAGGCCTAATAAACCCCTTCTCAAGGAGCTCCTGAAGCTGTTCCTTCAACTCCTTCAACTCAACCGGTGCCATACGGTACGGTGGAATAGAAATAGGCTGAGTACCCAGCACCAAATCAATACCAAAGCCAATATCCCTGTCCGGTGGCATGCCCGACAGGTCTATAGGAAATACATCCGGAAAATCTCGCACCACCGAAACAGAATCAATAGTAGGGGTCGCTGCATTAACATCTCTCACAAAAGCCAAATAGGATAAACAACCTTTCCCAACCATCCGTTGGGCCTTCAAGTATGAAATCACTCTACTGGGGACATAATCTAAAGAACCTCGCCACTCAATCCGAGAAAACCCTGGCATCGCCAACGTTACAATCTTAGCGTGGAAGTCTAAAATAGCATGATTGGGAGACAGCCAATCCATACCCAATATCACATCAAAACCAACCATACTAAGCAATAGAAGATCCACCCTAGTCTCCAATCCCCCAATGGTCACTACACATGACCTAAACATACGGTCCACAACAATAGTATTGCCCATCGGTGTAGGCACATGAACAGATGAAGCTAAAGACTCACGGGGCATATCCACGTAATGAGCAAAGTACGATGACACATATGAATAAGTAGAGCCAGGGTCGAATAATACCGAAGCATCTAGGTGACATACTGAGATAAAACCTGTAATCACAGCATCTGAATCAATAGCATCTGGTCTGGCAGGAAGTGCATAGAAACGGGCCTGACTGCCACCTGATCGGCCTCCCTATCTAGGGCGACCCCTAGCTGACTGAGCTCCACCCCGAGCTGACTGGGCGGGTGGTGATGTAACTACTGCTCAAGATGCAGCCTGACCCCTCTGCTGCGCTGAACCTCCCTAACGATGAGGACACTGCCTCCACATATGCCTAAACTCCCCACACTCAAAACAACTCCCTTGAGCTGGTGGTGGGGACTGAAGGGAGCCCTGAGCACTGAGATAACTGGTAGAAGAACCTGCCATAGACGAGCCCTAAACCGATGGAGCACGGGACGAACTCTGAGCTGGAAGGGCACTAAGAGATGGATGACCCTGCTGAGAACTGTGAAAACCATGGCCAGATGATGCACCACTGTGGGTTGGGCGAGCCGTCTGAGCATGCCTGAAGGGACGGCCCCTGCCATGGTGAAACTGACCTCCAGAAGGAACACCACCAAAACTACCATACCCCTGAGGCCTCTTGGCCTCCCTCTCAACTTGCTCCTGGCGGCAAATCGACTCTATATCCTGAGCATTGTCAACCACCTCCTCAAAAGTAGCACCAGACACCCTCTCTCTAGTCATAAGAATCTGCAACTAATATGCGAGGCCATCAACGAACCTCCTGATCCTCTCCCTATATGTGGGAACCAACCAAATAGCATGACGGGCCAACTCAAAAAATCTCATCTCGTACTATGTCACCGTCATATCATCCTGACGCAACTGCTCAAACTGTCTGCGCAACTCCTATCTGCAGGACTACGGCACATACTTCTCCAGGAAGGGAACGGAGAACTGCTGCCAGGTAAAGGGAGCTGCACCAACAGGCCTACGCCTCTCATAAGCGTCCCACCAAGTGAAGGCAGCTTCCGAGAACTGAAAGGTAGTGAACGAGACCCCACTAGTCTCCAGAATACCTAATGTACGGAGAATCCTCTGACAGTTATCCAAGAAAGCCTGGGCATCCTCGCCCTCTGTACCGCTGAAAGTCAGAGGCTGAAGTCTACCAAACCTCTCCAATCTACGCTGCTCATCATCAGGCATGACAGGAACCACATAGTCTTGAGCAGGTGCAACCGGCTGGGCTGGTGGTACCCCCGGTGTCTAAAGTCCCTGCACCACCTACTCTGGTGTGCGGGCGGCAGGAGTCTGAGCACCTCCCCCGGCCTGAGAAGTGGTTGTTGCGGCCGTAACAGAGACCGCCTGAGCAAGACTGGTGCACATGGTCAAAATTTGAGCTAAGGCCTCCTGAAGTATTTAACTTCTGTTAATCTACCCATTATCTATGTATTTAACTCTCTAACATGATTGGCAATCAATTTCCATAACACATAGACAGAGTATAGCTAACAGCATGTTGTTCAACTTTACAACTTGTACGGGACGGACCAAGTCACAATCCCCTCGGTGCATGCCCATCGCCCGTCACAAGACACAACGTCCGGGTTTCATACCCTCAGGACCAGATTTACAACTGTTACTTACATCAATCCGAGCAAAATCCTACTCCGCAATGCTTTTGTCTCTCGAATCGGCCTCCAAACGTCCCGAATCTAGCCAATATCAGTACAATACCATTAATATATGCTAAAGGAATCAATTCCACAAGAAAACTACTAAATTAGACTCCAAAATCCGAAATCAACTCAAACCCGACCCCCAGGCCCACGTCTCGAAGTCTAACAAAAGTCACAAAACCCGAAAGCCCATTCCCTCACGAGTTTAACCATACTAATTTCATCAAAACCCGACATCATTTGCCCCTCCAAATCCCAAAAACTCGCTCTCAAATTCTCAAGCCCTAACCTCCCAAATTTCACCTCAAAAACTCACCAACTAGGTGTAAAATCAGTGGGGAAACACCATTATTGAACATAGATAAGCATAAGGAACTCACCTTAGTGATTGCTCTGAAATACCTCTCAAAAACCCCCCCAAAATCCGAGCTCAAATATGTAAAAATGGGGGAAAATCCCCAAGTGTTCTATTTATACCTTCTGCCCAACAAAACCGCATCTGTGGTGCCATTTACGCTTCTACGACGCCGCACCTGCGGGAATTCCATCGCAGGTCCCACTTACTATCCCAAAATCAGCATCTGCGGTCAAATACTCGCACCTGCGAGTGCGCACCTGCGGGCCCTGCCCGCTTCTGCGATCCTTTCTCCTCAAGCCCTTTTCCGCATCTACGCTCCACTTTAACATCTGCGATTCCGAAGATGCGCTCCCAATCTCGCACCTGGGCTTCCAGACCACCTCGGCCTTACTCGCATTTGCGAGCTCTTCTTCGCTTCTGCGGGACCGCGCCTGCGGGATCCCCACCATAGGTGCGAAAATACTAGAACCAGCAGCTTCAACTGCACTTCTTCAACTCCAAACAATCCGATAACCACCCAAAATCACGTCGAGGCCCTCGGGACCACAACCAAACATACCTGTCACGCCCCAAATTCGAGGGACATGACCGGCGCCCGACCGGGTAGCCCCAGCCAAGCGAACCTGGATGCCTTTCCTAACCCACACGTTACCCCATGTTTTCCTTACTCGATTATTCCAAGAATTTGCCAAATAATTAATTAAGAACACTTTTTAATTTACAAAACATATACATACTTACATAATAGTAATGAAATCACCAACTCGTTACCAATGTATGAAAACACAGATCTACACAAGTTTCTAACCCACATCTACTGTCTACGGAGCCTCTAAAGGTACAACAGGATAATATAGTATTTGCCGGTAACAAGGCTCCGGCTATACCTTACACAAAATTAAAAATAAAACTCCGAAAACAAGCGGCCTGAGCCACGCAGGGCCCCGAGAGGAAAGGGGCTCACCAAAAAGCTGATGGAGGACGAAGGGGAGCTACGATCGGTGGATTGGAGTACCTGCTACGGATCCACCTACAATCATAACACGAATGTAGCGCCTCCGGCAAAAGGGACGTCAGTACATTTTAATTGTACTGGTATGTATGAACAAACTTTGCTCCAAGTAAACTCGAACCATAAGCAAGTAAGTAGAAGTAATAAAAGCGACAATCAAATCCACAAGGAGGGAACAATTAAGCCAACAGGTATACAATCTCTCCTCCATAAACAAGCATGTAATTGTAAAGGAAATAACAATCAAATCCACAAAGAAAGAGCAATCAAACCAACAAGTTTACAATCTCTCTTGTTTCCTCTTCCGCATTTCCACATCAATAATTTCACAATTTGTTCATAGTTCATTTCAATAGCGATTTCGATCGCTTTCCAACCTTATTACCTCGGCCACTCTTATTACCTCGGCCACCCTTATCACCACAACCCACACCTTATTTCTTCGTGTTGCGGCGCGCAACCCGATCCCACCGAACAATCACAATTCACAAACAACATAACAACAACAACAATTCACAAAGAACAACAACAACAATCCTCAAGAAACAACAACAACAATTTACATAAACTTCCATAGCCATCAATACCATTTCCATGTATTCCACTACTCATATGCATTGATAGGTCACGACGATAATTTCCCACGACAAACCACATATGTTACTACCACGGTTATTCCGAGCTCATCAATTCCCATTTCCTTCCATTACTTGTTTCACAATTCTTACCACATAGCACATTCACAATCGCAAACTTGGTTTATTTCTGATTACTTGCATCAATATAGCGAAGGCACAACCACAATCACTCAACCATACCAATCACAGGAATTTCACAACCAAATCACGTAGAAATCACATACCAAGCACTCAAACACCCAAACAAGGCGATTTTACAAGTTCAAAGTTAGCCATACATACCTGGAGCCGAATTCCCTTTTAACTTCTATTTCCAATTCACCAAATGGTCTAGCAACGTCAATCTAGTGCACAAGTTAACGTGTATGACTTAGAAAAGAAGTTCACAATGTCTACTCAAACTTATTTAGGTCATCAACCCATCTTTGCACCATCTTTTACTCCTACCCAATTACTCTCACTAGGTTTTAGGTTATAGAATGACATGCATGTATGAGTTCAACCACTATTTTCAAAGACCAATGCATGAGACTCCCCCCCCCCTAGTTTAAACCAGAATTTTAGTGAAAAGGGTTAGGGATGTTACCTGCAAGGAAAGGGGGATGAAGATAAGCTTGAAATTTCCCGGCCCGGATGGTTTTGAAGAATCAAATTTTGGAGAAGATGACTTTCTCTCTCAAGACCCTCTCTTCCTCTCTCTTATTTTGTGCAGAAGATCGTTAAAAATGAGGGGCTGGGGGTGTTTTATTAAAAAGGGGGTCGGGTATAAAATTTAGAAAATAGAAGCCCGAGCAAGATCTGCGGTCGCATTCTGCGATCGCAGAACTGAAATGCAGTCCGCAGATTGGACCGCAGAATTGCCCCCAAAACTCTAATGATTCTGTTTGGGTCTACGACAGGAATGCGGTCCGCATTCCTGTTATGCGGTCGCGTTGTGCACCGCAGAACTGACCTTCACAAATCCTTGAGGAACTTATGCGACGATTATGCGGTCCGCATATTGGTTATGCGATCGTATAATAGACCGCATTTTCAACATTAATTTTGACAACTCTTCTGTTCCACTCTGCGGTAGAAATACGGTCCGCATATCAATTATGCGGTCTCATTTTGGACCGCATCTTGATCTCAAGTTTAACAAAACCACAGCTTCACTATGCGGTAGGAATGCGGTCCGCATACCAGATCTGCGACCGCATTCTTGAC
>NW_017670821.1:225880-239239 GCF_001879085.1 Nicotiana attenuata
GACTGAGAGCGTCGGCCACCACGTTCGCCTTCCCGTAGATGGTACAAAATGTTCATATCATAATCCTTGAGTATCTAACCACCGTCGCTGCCTTAGGTTCAATTCCTTCTGCTTGAACAAATACTGGAGACTCTTGTGGTCTGACGAACACATCCACATGGATCCCATAAAGATAATGCCGCCATATTTTCAAAGCAAACACAACTGCCGCAAGCTCCAAATCATGTGTCGGATAATTCTTCTCGTGATTCTTGAGCTGCCTCAAAGCATACACTATAACTTTCCCATGTTGCATCAACACGCACCCCAAACCAATCCTGGAGGCATCGCAATAAACCACAAATCCTTTCGTGCCTTCCGGCAAGGTCAATATTGGTGCCGAGGTCAACCTTGACTTCAGTTCCTGAAAACTTTTCTCACAAGCGTCGGACCATTGGAACTTAACTGCTTTCTGCGTCAACTTAGTCAATGGGGAGGCGAGGGCAGAGAATCCCTCCATAAACCTCCGATAATACCCTGCCAAACCCAAGAAGCTACGAATCTCCATCGGGGTCGTGGGTCTAGGCCAATCTTTTACTGCTGCAATCTTCTGGGGGTCTACCCGAATCCCTTCACTAGAAACAACATGACCCAAAAAGGCAACGGACTCCAACCAAAACTCACATTTTGAAAATTTAGCATACAACTGGTTCTGATGAAGATTCTGCAGAACTGCCCTGAGGTGACCGGCATGATCCTCCCGGCTCCGCGAATAAACAAGGATGTCGTCAATATAAACAATCACGAAGGAGTCTATAAATGGCTTGAAGACACGATTCATAAGATCCATAAAGGTTGCCGGGGCGTTGGTTAGCCCAAAAGGCATGACCAAGAATTCAAAGTGACCATAGCGAGTTCTGAAAGCGGTCTTGGGAATATCCTGCTCCCTAATCTTCAATTGGTGATACCCGGACCGTAGATCAATTTTGGAGAAGAACCTTGCACCTTGCAATTGGTCGAACAAATCATCTATTCGAGGCAGAGGATACTTATTCTTGATGGTGACTTTGTTGAGCTGCCGATAATCAATACACATCCGGAGCGACCCATCCTTCTTCCTGACAAAGAGAACCGGAGCACCCCACGGCGACACACTCGGCCGTATGAACCCCTTTTCTAATAAATCCTTCAGCTGCTCCTTTAACTCCCTTAACTCCGCTGGAGCCATTCTGTATGGTGGAATAGATATTGGCTGCGTATCTGGCAATACATCAATCTCGAAATCAATCTCCCTATCTGGCGGAATTCCTGGAAGCTCATCCGGAAACACTTCGAGAAACTCATTCACGATTGGCACGGACTCGGGGGTAGACACTTCTGAAGTGGTGTCCGCCACCCGGACCAAATGATAGATACATCCCTTATTAATCATCTTTGAAGCCTTAAGTTAGGAAATAAACCTACCCTTCGGCACCACATCATTCCCTTTCCACTCGATAACCGGCTCATTAGGGAACTCGAGTCTCATGACTCTTGTTCGGCAGTCAAGTTTAGCAAAGCACGAATAAAGCCAGTCCATTCCCATAATCACATCAAAATCCACCATTCCAAACTCGATAAGATTGGCCGTGGTAATGCGACCACATACCGTGACAACACAATTCCTATAAACTCGCGCGGCTGTAATAGAATCACCAACCGGAGTCGATACAGAGAACGGCTCATGAAGTTTTTCGGGTTCTATCCCAAATGGGGTGACATAAGACAAAGAGGACCCCGGATCAATAAGAGCATAACAATCAATGGCCTGAACAGACAAGATACCTGTAACCACATCTGGAGAAGCCTCTGCATTCTGACGACCACTCAAAGCATAGAACCGGCTGGGTCCACCTCTACCACGAGCTCCACCCCTAACTGTACCACGGCCTGCTGGGGCTGGAGGACACACAGATGATGTGGCGACTGAAGAACCGGACGACTGAGCAAATCCCCTACCCATGTCCTGACTGGGCACACGACAGTCTCGCTGAATATGACATCTCACCCCGCATCTGAAACACACCGGGATATCCAAGTAGCAAGTCTCTGTATGAAATCTCCCACACTTGGGGCATGGAGCCCTCCCCTGCTGCTGTGATCTCCCTCCTAAACGACCGGACATGATTGGGTCTCCTACTGTCTGAACCTGGTCTCATGCGGTTGCTCTGCTGATAACTGTGCAGAGATGGTGGTGCACTCGCTGAGGACTGAGCATATGACTGGGACGGCCCTGATGACCCTCTTCCCTGAGCTGATCTCCCTGAGTGACCCGCTGATCGGGCCCGGCTGCTACTCTCCCTTTCCGCCCGAATCTTCAACTTTCTAGCCTCTGTGGCCTGAGCGAATCCCACAATCTTTCCATAGTTCATATCAGAGTGTAAGGCCGTTGTAGCAGCCTCATTTACTACCAAGGGACTAAGGCCCTGAACAAATCGCCGAACTCTAGCTGCCATGGTCGACACTAACTGTGGAGCATACTTGGACAATCTCACGAACTCCATGTGGTACTCCCAAACACTCATACTGCCCTGCTTGAGGGTCTCAAACTCCGTGGCACGGGCTGCTATTGTCTCAGCAGGCAAGAACTAGTCATGAACGCATCTACAAACTCATCCCATCTGGCCGGAGGTCCTCCCTCCCCACGGGAGTCCTCCCACATCTCGAACCATGAATACGCTGCTCCCCTTAACCTGTATGATGCCAATTCAACTCCCTCTGTCTCTGAAGCTTTCATCACTCGGAGGGTCTTATACATTTCATCAAGAAATTCCTGCGGATCGGCCTCTGGGTCTGTGCCTGAGAACTCTGGAGGGGCTAACCGCAAAAACTGGTTAACTCTGGAGCTGGTAGAATCTCCCTGTCCGCTAGAGGATGTAGGGGCATCCTGAGATCTCTGGGCCTGAGCGGCCACTAACTGGGTCAACATATGGATGGCTCCTCTAAGGTCCGCATCAGAAACCTCGGGACCAGGAGCTGGAACGGTGCCAGATTCACGAATATCGGCGGGAGGGATGGTGGCACCCTCTGCCGCTGCAGGATCAGGAACATGCTGGTCTAGGACAGACGGGCCAGGTAGGTTCAAGGCCGGGGAGTCACTCTCACCCACGGCATCAGGTACATGATTCATAGCCTCCCTCGGGGTGGCATTGGCCCCAAGGCCGAGTCTAGCTCTCTTCTTAGGTGCCATTACTGAAAAAGTTCGGAACAACGCACGAGTTAGATATAGATACTTTCACATTTCACTTCACCGCACGATACAGAATAACAAGGAAGTGGGAAATTTCCTAAATGTCCATGCAGCCCCCCACTTATAGATGTGGTCGACTTCACACCGATAAGTAGGGCTCTACTAGACACGGCTCCGAGACATCCTAGGACTCCTTAAAACCTTAGGCTCTGATACCAAGTTTGTCACGCCCCAAATTCGAGGGACATGACCGGCGCCCGACCGGGTAGCCCCAGCCAAGCGAACCTGGATGCCTTTCCTAACCCACATGTTACCCCACGTTTTCCTTACTCAATTATTCCAAGGATTTGCCAAATAATTAATTAAGAACACTTTTTAATTTACAAAACACATACATACTTACATAATAGTAGTGAAATCACCAACTCGTTACCAACGTATGAAAACACGGATTTACACAAGTTTCTAACCCACATCTACTGTCTACGGAGCCTCTAATAGTACAACAGGATAATATAGTATTTGCCGGTAACAAGGCTCCGGCTATACCTTACACAAATCAAAAATAAAACTCCGAAAACAAGCGGCCTGAGCCACGCAGGGCCCCGAGAGGAAAGGGGCTCACCAAAAAGCTGATGGAGGACGAAGGGGAGCTACGATCGGTGGATTGGAGTACCTGCTACGGATCCACCTACAATCATAACACGAATGTAGCGCCTCCGGCAAAAGGGACGTCAGTACATTTGAATTGTACTGGTATGTATGAACAAACTTTGCTCCAAGTAAACTCGAACCATAAGCAAGTAAGTAGCAGTAATAAAAGCGACAATCAAATCCACAAGGAGGGAACAATTAAGCCAACAGGTATACAATCTCTCCTCCATAAACAAGCATGTAATTGTAAAGGAAATAACAATCAAATCCACAAAGAAAGAGCAATCAAACCAACAAGTTTACAATCTCTCTTGTTTCCTCTTCCGCATTTCCACATCAATAATTTCACAATTTGTTCATAGTTCATTTCAATAGCGATTTCGATCGCTTTCCTACCTTATTACCTCGGCCACCCTTATTACCTCGGCCACCCTTATCACCACAACCCACACCTTATTTCTTCGTGTTGCGGCGCGCAACCCGATCCCACCGAACAATCACAATTCACAAACAACATAACAACAACAACAATTCACAAAGAACAACAACAACAATCCTCAAGAAACAACAACAACAATTTACATAAACTTCCATAGCCATCAATACCATTTCCATGTATTCCACTACTCATATGCATTGATAGGTCACGACGATAATTTCCCACGACAAACCACATATGTTACTACCACGGTTATTCCGAGCTCATCAATTCCCATTTCCTTCCATTACTTGTTTCACAATTCTTACCACATAGCACATTCACAATCGCAAACTTGGTTTATTTCTGATTACTTGCATCAATATAGCGAAGGCATAACCACAATCACTCAACCATACCAATCACAGGAATTTCACCACCAAATCACGTAGAAATCACATACCAAGCACTCAAACACCCAAACAAGGCGATTTTACAAGTTCAAAGTTAGCCATACATACCTGGAGCCGAATTCCCTTTTAACTTCTATTTCCAATTCACCAAATGGTCTAGCAACGTCAATCTAGTGCACAAGTTAACGCGTATGACTTAGAAAAGAAGTTCACAATTTCTACTCAAACTTATTTAGGTTACCAACCCATCTTTTACTCCTACCCAATTACTCTCACTAGGTTTTAGGTTATAGAAAGACATGCATGTATGAGTTCAACCACTATTTTCAAAAACCAATGCATGAGACTCCCTCCCCCCCCCCTTCTAGTTTAAACCTACGAAATTACAGTGAAAAGGGTTAAGGGGTATGCTACCTGCAAGAAAAGGGAAATGAAGATAAGCTTGAAATNACCCATGCATGAGACTCCCCCCCCGTTTAAACCAGAAATTCAATGAAAAGGGTTAGGGATGATACCTGCAAGAAAAAGGGGATGAAGATAAGCTTGAAATTTCCCGGTCCGGATGGTTTTGATGAATCAAATTTGGAGAAGATGACTTTCTCTCTCAAGACTCTCTCTTATTTTGTGCAGAAGGTCGTTAAAAATGAGGGGCTGGGGGTGTTTTATTAAAAAGGGGGTCGGGTATAAAATTTAGAAAATAGAAGCCCGAGCAAGATCTGCGGTCGCATTCTGCGATCACAGAACTGAAATGCGGTCCGTAGATTGGACCGCAGAATTGCCCCCAAAACTCTGATGATTCTGTTTGGGTCTGCGACAGAAATGCGGTCCGCATTCCTGTTATGCGGTCGCATTGTGCACCGCAGAACTGACCTTCACAAATCCTTGAGGAACTTATGCGACGATTATGCGGTCCGCATATTGGTTATGTGATCGCATAATAGACCCCATTTTCAACATTAATTTTGACAACTCTTCTGTTTCACTCTGCGGTAGGAATGCGGTCCGCATACTATATCTGCGACCGCATTCTGGGCCGCAGAATGGCATTTTCTGGAAAAATTGATTCTTTTGATTGATTTTTTTTTTTACAAGCTTAGATCAATACCAAGGGTCCGAACCGCGGCGAGAAGAATTCTACGCATTCCTAACACATATTCGGAGTCGACACCACAAGATACTAGGTTTTGAGCCAAAAATTTTACGGGGCCTCACAATACCGACACGTCTCATAACATCATACGAACTTAGTCGAACCTTCGAATCACTCAAAACACCAAATTACACTCATATTCAAGCCTAAGAACTTCTAAACATTCGAATTCCACAAACGGTGCCAAAACCCACCAAACCGTGTCCGAATGACCTCAAATTTTGCACACAAGTCAAAAATGACACCACGGACTTACTCCAACTTCCAGAATTCCATTCTGACCCTGATATCAAAATTTCCACTGCTGACTAAAATCGCCAAACTCCTAACTTTCGCCAATTCAAGCCTAGTTCTACCACAGACCTCCAAATCACATTCCAGGTGCGCTCCTAAGTCCAAAATCACCTAACGGAGCTAACGGAACCATCAAAATT
The DNA here is from genome assembly GCF_001879085.1 of Nicotiana attenuata. NCBI lineage: Eukaryota > Viridiplantae > Streptophyta > Magnoliopsida > Solanales > Solanaceae > Nicotiana > Nicotiana attenuata. The sequence continues at coordinate 232,158 of NW_017670821.1, forward strand.
CAAATCCGAGGTCGTTTACATATAAGTCAAAATCCAGTCAACTATTTCAACTTAAACCCTCTCATAAGAGACTAAGTGTCTCAATTCACTCCAAAACCACTTCGGACCCGAACCAACTAACCCGGTAAGTCAAAATACAGCTATAGAACACAAAAAAAGTAGAAAAGGAGGAACGGGGCTACAACTCTCAAAACGACCGGCCGGGTCATTACACTTCAGTTGCTCAGGTCACAAATGCGACGTAGGGGTCGCAAATTCGATCACTGCTAAGGTCGCAAATGCAACTCAGGTGTCGCAAATGCGAACGATTCCCCATTCGAGCTTCTTCGCAATTGCGAAGCTCTTCTCACAAATGCGAGGTTCGCATTTGCGAACTATTTCTCGCATTTGCGAGATCTGCAACTGATGCCAAGAAAAACCTAAAATCAGGTGTGTTTTTCATCCCTTTCAAACGTCCGAAACTCACCCGAGCTCTCCGAGCTCCACACCAATCACCCACACAAGTCTAGCAACATCATACAAACTTGCTGGCGCAATCGAAACACTGAAATAACATCAAAAACCACGAATTGGATGCCAAAACGCATGAATTGACTCATGAACTCCAAAAACTTCAAAAATTCTTCCACGCATTTGATTCCTATCAAATCAACTCGAAATGACGCCAAACTTTGCATGTAAGTCTTAAATGACATTGCGGACTTACTCCAACTACCGGAACTGAAATCTGAACCTAATAACAAAAAGTCCACCCTCGGTCAAACTTTCCAAAAACTTCAAGTTCTAGCTTTCACCAAATGACTCCGAAACGCCGTACGGACCTCCGAATCCACTTCTAGACGCGCTCAAAAGTCCAGAATCACCATACGGAGCTATTCCCAGGCTCGAAATCCCAAACGGACGTCTAGAATGTAAAAAGTCCATTTCAACCCAAACTTATGGAATTTGCTCAAAATGCCATCTTTCACTATTAGGTGCCGAAATGCTCTCGGGTCATTCAAAACCCAATCCGAACATATTCTCAAGTCCGAATATCATCATAAGAACCTATTAGAACCGTCAAATCCCTATTTAGAGGTTGTTTACTCAAAATGTTGATCAAAGTCAAACTTGGCCTTTTAAGCCAACCTTAAGGAACCAAATAATCCGACTTCAACCCGAACTCTCCCAAATCCCGAACTAACCATCCCCGAAAGTCATAAATTAGGAAAAGCAAGTACAAGAAGTCTTACTTAGGGTAACGGGGTTCTAGAAAGCAAAACGACCGGTCGGGTCGTTACATTAGGCCATTTTTTTATCACATTTTTTGCCACACTTGGGCAATTGGAGAACTTTTAAGGAGGGGATTTCAACCTAGCTTTGTGAGGTAAGTAATTTCTACTTAATGTGAGTTTAACACATAGATTATGGGTAGATTTCAACATGAAAATTTGGTAGAAATCATGGGTTTAGATGAAAAACCTAGGGTTTAATAAAAATAATTATGAAACTTAGTGAAAATCATATATTTATGTTCTTTAGGGTATGGGTAACAATTTTCTTCGATAATTTCCGGAATCCGGGCACGTGGGTCCGGGGTGAATTTTAGGAATCTTGTATTTTGGGTTGGGAAATCACTTTCATAGTGGGGATATAAACTTTTTAGCATAGATTGATTAGTTTATGTAATGTTTGACTAGTTTCGAGCCGTTTGGCATCAAAATTCGAGGTTTGCGCGCATTCTTGAATTGGGAAGTAGGCCTTGAGACGAGGTAAGTCTCCTTTCTAATCTTGTAAGAGGAAATTAACCTCATAGGTGAATTAAATAAATGTGTGTACCTATTTGTGAGGACTACGTACGTACGAGGTGACGAGAGTCTGTATGTAGCTACTATTATGCTATTGTCCGGGTAGTTTAGGACCCATATCATGCTTCTTGAAATATTTGCGCCCTTACTTGCTAATTCAATTACTTAAGTCGTCGGCACTTGATAAAATAAGTGTAAAAGGTTAAATTCACTTACTTGAAAGATTTAATGGAATACTTGACTGTAAATGTGAAATTTGTGTTTCCTTTGAAAATAAATTGCTATTTATGGACCGGGCCGAATGCCTAGGTAGTAAATAGATGCATCTATGGTTCGCGCCGTTCGACCCTCTAGCAGTGCACAGTTTAAATATTATATTGGATTGGGTCGTACGACCTCGGCATAATTTGCGCATGAAAATTTTTTGGAACTCTCCATGATTGATACTGCTTAATTGTCTTGAAATTTAAGTTGTTAAATGATAAAATTGAATTTGAAATTTATAATTGTGAAAGAAGAACTCATCATTTCTAGCTTTCAGTATTATTCATGAAATCCATGCTTAGTATAACACTTATATTATTGTTAACCCTTAGTAGGTGTCAAAGTTGACCCCTCGTCTCTACTTCTTTGAGGTTAGATTGGATACTTACTGGGTACATGTTGTTTATGTATTCATACTACACTTTTGTACTTAATTGTACAGGATCTGAGGCAGGTGCATCTAGTTACCCATCAAGCGCGCATAGTTGATCCCCACCTTGAGACTTCACGGTGAGCTGCCTTCCGAGTCGTTCTGCATGTTACATCTCGTACTTTAATATTAGGATGAGTGTAGTAATCCATATGATCTTGAAGGGTTTAAGACAATTCATGAGGCTATAGAGGATTTGTGACTATGTTATTATAAGACCCCGTAAGTTTAACAACCTTGATACCGTTATATACATTTGATATGGTGTTTTGAGTGGAACATTTTTGTAAAAAAGTTTGAAAAATATGATTTTATATAGTTATTAATATTACTACTTTCGAATATACTTTAAATTATACACATAATATGAGAAAGTTTATGAGATTTTCTTTATTGTAAAGATATAAATTATTTTCTCACAAGAAAAGAAGGTTATCTTTTTACTATTTTAAGAATTAAGTCTACGAAAATTTGTACTCTTTATATAAGATTAGAAAAATTAGAAGTTGAGAAAATATATGTATTTTTACATGGATATTTTAATGAAATAATAGTGTATGTATTGATTTTATATAGTACCACATGACCATGATAGTAAGGTGTATAAAGTTTGTTAAAAGTGAGTAGTATTTTAAGTAATTTGAGATAATTCTTAACTATGTGGGTAATTGGTTAATTATTAATTAATGGAAGATTAATTAGTTAATTAAGAATTAGTGGATAATTAATTAAGAACCTTGGATAAGCCCAAGGAACTCCTTAACATGGCAGCAAATCAAGCCATATTTGGTGACTATTAAATCATGAAACAAGGTGGCATAATTAGGAGAATTGGCCAAAAAACTCATTCTTATCAAGTGGGGCCCACACCACTTTAATAAGGAACATTTCTAATCTATTCATTCATTTTAGGAATGATATCACACAAGATTATGATTAACTACACAAAATTAAAATAGAGATGCTTACATCCCATCTCTAAGTAACGATCTTCAACAAGAATTCATACGAGACTTTTTAGCATAATAGCAACGGGATTTTGCGATTCTATGGGAGTACGGTGCAATCTTTCTCAAGAACATCATATGTATTTTTTTCTACTTCGATCCGCCGTTACGTATTTTTTGCAAAAGACGTGTAATAGAGGGATCTTTAAGAGAACCGGCTCAGGTATGTTAAGGCTATCCCTTCTTTCTTTTGACATGATCCAATTAACGATACGTAAACGTAATGTTATTCCGTAAGTGGGTCTAATCTTAGCAGTTAAGGATGTCTATGTTATTCATTCATGTAAAATGATATTCAAGCATGTCTAAGTATGTTCCTAAGTCTCTATTGAGGTATTTGATAAAGAAGTTAATGTTCATAATATAGTAATACATGCATCTACATGCATATGCATTTACCACCGAGCTACGCCCGGTTGAACAGTTACATATTTACCACCGAGTTACGGCCGATCGGGCAGTCATGCATTTACCGCCGATCTACGGTCGGTTGGGCAGTTACATATTTACCACCGTGCTATGGCCGGTTGGGCAGTCATGCATATTCATTTACCATCGTGCTACGGCCGGTTGGGCAAACATGCATTTAACACCGAGCTACGGTCGAACAGGCAGTTACCACCGGTTGGGCAGTTATGTATCATTATTTACCACCGATTGGGCAGTCATACATTTACCACCTTGTGATGGCCGGTCGGGCAGTGATACATTTACCACCGTGTCCGGTCGGGCAGTTACCACTGATCAGTTGGGCGGTCATTCATCATACGATATGGATAATTTTCTCAAAGAGAAGCATTATATATATAAGTATTATAAGTACGGATATACGGTGGCACTTCAGAGATTCAGGTTGATTCTTATATGTCTTTAATTAATGTTGACTTATTGTTATGTTTCAGTTCTGCCTTACATACGCGGTACATTATTCGAACTGACGTCCTTTTGTTGGGGACGTTGCATTCATGCCTGCAGGTATAGATAATCAGTTTGATGAGGCCTCATAGTAGATGAGATTGGCATTCAGTGAAGGATCGGTAAGACTCCACCTCATTTGCAGTGCAGTCGAGTCTATGAGTCATCGTGTTATAGTTTTGCTACAGACTTATGGGTAGGTCGGTACCCTATCCCATTTGATGTCAAATAATCTTAGAGGCTTTGTAGACAGAGGTTCATTTTGTACAGTATGTCAGAGGCCTTGACGGCCCATATGTATTCATGTTTTAAGAAAAATGGTTCAGTGATACAATATTTTTTCCCACTTACAATTGTACATTATGAGTTGTGGCCATATGGGCCCATGATAGTTACAGAAGGAATGAGTCCAGCTAACTCGAACTATGTATGTTCTAGTTTTGATCGAACGATCATGGGTTACAGAGTGGTTCGTTCGGGACGGCACGGCACCGGGTGCCACCCACGCCTCCCCAGGTTTGGGGCGTGACACTGCAGCAGCTGGAGTCTCCCTTATGTTTTACTTTTCTGTCTATTTCCTTTCAGACAGTAGGCTAGCATTCTTTTGTATATTCTACTAGATTTCCCACACACTTGTGATCCCAGGTCTTGGCACACACTAGTAAACTTATGATTGGGTTTGCTTACATGATTTCCATTTGTACTCACTGCTTCCGTTTATTTATATTGCACTTGAGAATTTCTAAATCTTTTTAACAAAAAGGAAATGTCACCACATAATAATTTATTTAAGCGGGAAATCACTAGTTTGATCAGTGTTAGCTTGCCTAACAACGGTGTTGGGCGCCATCACAGCCTATAATGGAATTGGGTCGTGACATGATGAATATAGAAAATTATAAAGTTTGAAAGCATGATAGATTTTATTTGATTAAATTTTTATTTTATGAGAGTAGCCATAAATCTAAGCTAAAAAAATAGTAATATACTTTTCTTTCAAAATTCTTTTCCTCGAGGACGAGCAAAAATTCAAGTGTGGGGGTATTTGATGAATATAAATTATTCATATATTTTAATATAAAAATATAATATTTTAGATATAAAACATGACCAATTTATATCATATTCTCGCACTTTTCTAACAAGTCTTGCAGGAAAAAGAATACATGGAAAAAGAGAAAAAGAAAGAACCTACAGTTCAAGGAAGAAGGATACATCTGTGACACCTTCATCTAAGACTACACAAAGTCAGGAGATACAAAGTTATGGCAAATTCTCACCAAAATTTCATGACAAATTGTCATGTCAAAATCTCATCAAGGCCATATGATATATTGATATTATCTTGCAAGTTCTCACCAAGGCCTTGTAGGAATTCTCCTATAAATAGGCATATGTTTGTAGAAGAAAGTCATCCCACATTGTATCCAATTTCCTATGTAGTTTTTTAAAGTTTCTAAAGAGAAAGAGAAGAGTATTCTTGGTCTCTTTCTCTAGTCATTTCCTCTTGGTTTGGGCGATTCTTAGAGGGTTCAAGAGGGGGGTTTTTATCATCAACGGCAAGGTAAGCTATTCCCACCTATTATAGGTTAAATACATTGATTATGTATAGATTTTAACATGAAAATTAGTGGGAATTTGGGGTTTGAAGAAAACCTAGAAAATTGGTATTGTTGGATTTAGACCACGAAATTGGACATGAAGATGAGAATAAACAATATATTTGAGTTCATGAGATTATGGATAAACTTTATCTTTGAAAAATTTCGGAATCCGGACACGTGGGCCCGAGGGTGATTTTTATCGACTTTTCGATTGGGGTTAGAAATTGTTTAAAATTAAATTTTTATGAGTATGTAAGCATATATTAATAGGTTTGCATAATTATTGGCTAGTTTTGGAGCGTTGAGCATCGGTTTGAGTCGTCGCAAGGGCTTGGAAGCCGGTTATGGAACTTCGGAGCGAGGTAGGTCTCCTTTCTAACCTTGTAAGAGGGAATTAACCCCATAGGTGAAATACATTAATATGTGCTTCTAATTGTGGCGGGCTACGTACTCGCGAGGTGACGAGATCCCGTACATAGCTACTAGCTATGCCTATGTCCGGGTAGTCTAGGTTTACATCATGCCTTGTTGATATTGCTGTCGATTTATGTGTATTGTTTGCCTTGAGAAGAAGCAAGATTGAGACTAGGTAATAATTGTCTTGAAAGAATGGAAATTGGAAGAAATTTAAGATTTAGAAGGTTTCATTTGAACTTTGAAATTTAGAAAATAATTGAGTAATATTATAATAGCTTAAGAAATCTATGTGTATTCGCGTCGCATGTATATTCCGCGAGTGGGGTAATTTCCTTAAAAAGCTACAAGGTTATTTCCCTTATTTTTAAAAATAAAGAATCAAGAAAGAGATATGATTTTAAATGTTAAGTTTATATTTGACCGCGTCGCAAGTATGATTCGCGAGCGGGGTAATTGTTCAAACTTATATTTGACCGCGTTGCAGGTATGATTCGCGAGCAGGGTAATTCCGTAAATTTATATTTGACCGTGTCGCATGTATAATTCGCGAGCGAGGTAATAGATGCATCTATGGTTCGCGCCATTCGACCCTCTGGCAGTGCACAATTTACTTTTATGTTGGATCGGGCCGTACGCCTCGGCATTCCCTATATATATA
>NW_017670821.1:241802-279244 GCF_001879085.1 Nicotiana attenuata
ATATAGGATTGATATATATATAGGAACTACCTTCACATGCACTTCTGGCAGAAAACTCTCTACGCCGAATTACAGAATATCCTCTTAAATAATCTAAATAACTTACTTAAAAATAAATAAAAAAGAGAAAGAAACAAAAAAGTGTCTTTTCTTAATAGTTGCATCCTTTTGATTTGTGAACGAGTCTAATACACCTAACATTTAAGACAAATTTGCACGTAATGAGAGCCAATCTAAATCCAAGTGAGGCACCGTACTAATGAGAAAACACTAACGTCTGGCCATCCAGTAAGAGGTCGAATATGTGAATGCTGCTAGAGATTCAGAATGTTCATGAAATGCTAACGGAAGGATTTCGAGGAATTTGGCAAGTTGGTTGTGCAAGATTCAGTTCAGCGATGAAGAAAGAATCGTGGTGGGTTCTAGAGTTTTGTAATAGTAGCTTCAAGCTAAGTGGGAGAGTCCCACCGCCTATGATTGGGTTGCATGGTTATCTACTTGTGAGGGTTCGGGTTATCGGTGTATTGGGAGTTATTACAGCTAAGGGAAAAGAACATAAGTGGTAATTGGAGCACAGGAATTGATAAAGGTGTGCTATAGTTGGCCTTATTGACTCATGTTCAAGATTTAGGAAGATTCAGTATTTATGCTTCGTCCAGAGGTGATTTACAAGGGAAGTGATTCAATCGGGTGCTTCATTGAGATGGGTGTTCATGTGCCAGCGGAGCCTTGGAGTTGATTATACTCAGGACCAAGCCAGAGTGGGTGCCTCTCAACAGCGGTCCTAGTGGATTCAAAAGTTAAGGTGTGGTGCCTAAGGATTTTAAGGCCATAGTATGGTTGAGTATGGGGCTTTTGCAGCGGATTAAGATAAGGGAGCTTGGAGTGTTCTATGTTATCTTCGTTTTGCTGTGTAGCATTGGGGGAATGGAAGAAAATAACTTCGAACTCATAGAGGAAGTATCAGAATGGGTGTACCAGTCGGCAACGGTTGAGTTAGCTTATTATGTGTAGACGAATCCCCGAGAGGATTATGGTGGTTTAAACCACGACTCGAGGTTTGTATTTTCTATGGTTATGGGAATTCGACTGCGTGTTGCAATGGTTCTCTTGAAATGAGCTATGTAAAAAGTTTCAATATGATGAAGTGATTGCCCTATTAGTGGTTCAGGAGTTATGATGAAATTTTTGTGCTCTTGCGCATTGGCATGATTAAGTGCAGTGAGTAGCATGGGATTTGGAAGTTGAGGATCAAGGTTGCGATTCGGTGTTGACAAGAATGTCACGAGCTCGGGTGAGCGAGAAAGGACTCAGATGGTTAGAGTCAGCTGGTATTGTTTTTGGCGTCACCTGAGATCGGTGTCTGGTGTGAAGAGGCTTTGCATACTGATTGTGGATTCTTGATTTGCTTTACAGCATGGTATGGCCGGTGGTAAGGATGTGCAAACTTGTTACCCGATGCGGGAAGTCGTGAAAGCGTGTTCCACGGGAAGATTATATAAATGTGACATGTAGTCACTTGATTGATCGAAGATTTAGACCAAGTATGGAGATCGTAGTAATATCCCAAATTTGAGAATTTATGCCTGGAGGGCGCTCGGCCCCTTGAGTTGTGGACTGTGGAGGTTTGCTCCGGTTATGATGGTTGTTCCTATGTGTTATGGGATAAAGGGGTTATTATGAACCTTTGAAAGGTTATTAGCCTAGTACGGTGCGATCAGAATCGGCTTGAGGTCTGTGAATGGATTTAAATATGAATATGGGCTCTATATCAGGCCAGATGTGTTCATTTCAGCATAGCGCTCCTCATAAAGGAGTATTCGGGCGCTGGATGTTGTTTCGTCGTCGACTATTTCATGTAACATTATATTGTGCCGTGTGAGTTGTGAAACGGCTTGATAAATTTCATATGCGCTGAGGTTCCGCGTAGCGATGGTGTTATGTGAGCAGGATGGCTCTCGAGATTCAGATCATATGTCGCACCTTAGTTGTGCTTGAGTTCTGTAGCGTATGGCGCTGTCTATCTCCCCAAGGATGGTATTATACACTTAGCGTACTTGTGGCCGATATTCGGTATTTTTATGGTAATGAGCAATTTAGCTCGGTAAGTATCTCCTTATGTGAATTCTATGTGTGGGTCGAGTGGCACGCCGCTACGGGTATGTTGTTTGTATCGGGATGACGCCGCAACAGTGTGATGTTGAGTACAATTCCCTATATCTATTTTTGTGTGTTTTTTTCCCCATTTTCTGTGGAAAGTTCATATTAGTTGCGTGGGTTGAGAAGTCCCTTCCAGAGTTCGTTTTCCTTATGTATCGCGTTCGAGTCTGTAGCTTACTGGCACATTGTGGCAGCATATGAGACTTTTGGTCATGTCCGAGGTGGCTTATTGCCTGAGCAGCTCGTACTGGGTGAAACGAGAGTATTGGATCTAGGATCAGTGCGATCAGGATATATGAAGTATATTAAAGAGCAAATACCATTAATTGGTTCAGAATGAGGTGATGGTTCTTGTCAGAAGTATAGACCCAATGATGTATCAACTCGGCAGTTGGTTATGAATTTCTACAGACCTCTTCCATCGTGGCGATATAGCAAGAGTTAGAACAAGACTTATATATGTCATGTGCATTGTGAGCATCAGATTCGGGAAATGTCGTCTATTATGATCAGAGAGTGTTACTATGGTCTTGTGAATGATGTGGTACATGGTGTGAATTCAGCAAGGGTATGCAGTCATGTTCTGGTACAGCGTGTGGTGATTGATATGTGTCCGTATGATGGAAGTAGGCCTGGCAGAGAATTTTGGATGTTGGAACTGGGCTCTAAGGCCTATTTGCCTAAAAAAAGAGAATATCTTCAGAGATAATATGCTCAACTGAGTTGTGGTGGCATAGGTAGGTGCTCGAGGTGTTAAACAGTGATTTCGGACAAATCCAGCGCAATTCTCAGCACGTTCGAGGATGAACGTATGTTTAAGTGGGAGAGAATGTAACATCCCGATCGGTCATTTTGAGATCTAGCGCGTTCTTTGGCAGTTTGAGGCCATGAGAAGCTTCACTTCAGGTATTACGACTTACACGCATGGTCGGAATTGAATTTCGGGAAGTTCGGAGTTGATATGGAAAGAGAATTCTCATTTCAAAAGTTTTAAGTTGGAAGAATTGACTAAGATTGGATTTTTGAGTAAACGACATCGGAATCGGGGTTTGAATGTTTCAGCAGGTTCGTATGATGATTTTGGACTTGGGCGCATCTCCGGATCAAGTTTTGGATGACCCGGGAGCGTTTCGCTACCTATTGTGGAAGTTAGCATTTTTAGAAGAATATCATAAATTTGGTTTGAAGTGCATTTCAGTGTTATTGATGTCCGTTTAGGATTTCGAGCATGGGAATAGCTCCGTATGGTGATTCTGGTATTGAGGTCGCGTCCAGAAGTGGATTCGGAGGTCCGTAGGTCATTTTGGAGTCATTTGGATAAAGTTAGAAACTTGAAGGTTTTGAGAGTTTGACCGGAGGTGGAATTTTTGATATATGGGTCGGATTCCGATTACGGAAGTTGGAGTAGGTCCGTAATGCCGAATATGACTTGTGTGCAAAATTTGAGGTCCATCGGACGTGATTTGATAGGTTTTGGAAGCGAATGAAGAGGTTTGAAATTCTAAAGTTCATTAAGCTTGAATTGGAGTGCACTTCATGGTTTTAGCGTTGTTTGATGTGATTTGTGGCCTCGAGCAAGTCTGCATTATGTTTTGGAACTGGTTGGTATAATTGGATGGGGGCTCGGGGGCTCGGATGGATTTCGAGTTGCGAATCGAATTTGGAATTTGAAGAAGAACTGAAGCAGCTGATATCTGCGAGGTTTTGGCCGCAGGTGCGGAGCCGCAGAAGCGGCGTAGGTCTCGCAGAAGAGGAGCGGGCAGTCAGGCGAAGGACCACAGGTGCGAAGTTGTGGCCGCATCTGCGCAAGCACAGAAGCGAAGAAAGGGGCGCAGAAGTGGAAGAGGACCGCAAGAGCGGGATTTTGACCGCACCTGCGGAGCTGCACAAGGGGCTGTTGGTCCGCAGGTGCGAAGAATCGTTGGGCAGTGTATTTTTTTAAGAGAAGGGATTTGGCCCATTTTATTTTATTTTCTCTTGGTTTGGGCGATTCTTGGAGGGTTCAAGAGGGGGTTTTCATCATCAATGCCAAGGTAAGCTATCCCCACCTATTATGAGTCAAATACATTCATTATGTATAGATTTTAACATGGAAATTAGTGAGAATTTGGGGTTTGAAGAAAAACCTAGAAAATAGGTATTTTTGGATTTAGACCACGAAATTGGACATGAAGATGAGAATAAAATATATATTTGAGTTCGTGAGATTATGGGTAAACTTATCTTCGAAAAATTTCGGAATCCGGGCACGTGGGTTCGAGGGTGATTTTTATCGACTTTTCGATTGGGGTTAGAAATTGTTATAAATTGAATTGTTATGATGTGAGCATATATTAATGGGTTTGCATAATTATTCGCTAGTTTTGGAGCGTTGAGCATCGGTTTGAGTCGTCGCAAGGGCTTGGAAGCCGGTTATGGAACTTCGGAACGAGGTAGGTCTCCTTTCTAACCTTGTAAGAGGGAATTAAACCCATAGGTGAAATAAATTAATATGTGCTTCTAATTGTGGCGGGCTACGTATGCGCGAGGTGACGAGAGCCCGTACGTAGCTACTAGCTATGCCTATGTCCGGGTAGTCTAGGTTTACATCATGCCTTGTTGATATTGTTGTCGATTTATGTATATTGTTTGCCTTGAGAAGAAGAAATAGGTATTTTTGGATTTAGACCACGAAATTGGACATGAAGATGAGAATAAAATATATATTTGAGTTCGTGAGATTATGGGTAAACTTATCTTCGAAAAATTTCGGAATCCGGGCACGTGGGTTCAAGGGTGATTTTTATCGACTTTTCGATTGGGGTTAGAAATTGTTATAAATTGAATTGTTATGATGTGAGCATATATTAATGGGTTTGCATAATTATTCGCTAGTTTTGGAGCGTTGAGCATCGGTTTGAGTCGTCGCAAGGGCTTGGAAGCCGGTTATGGAACTTCGGAACGAGGTAGGTCTCCTTTCTAACCTTGTAAGAGGGAATTAAACCCATAGGTGAAATAAATTAATATGTGCTTCTAATTGTGGCGGGCTACGTACGCGCGAGGTGACGAGAGCCCGTACGTAGCTACTAGCTATGCCTATGTCCGGGTAGTCTAGGTTTACATCATGCCTTGTTGATATTGTTGTCGATTTATGTATATTGTTTGCCTTGAGAAGAAGCAAGATTGAGACTAAGTAATAATCGTCTTGAAAGAATGGAAATTGGAACAAATTTAAGATTTAGAAGGTTTCATTTGAACTTTGAAATTTCGAAAAGAATTGAGTAATATTATAATAGCTTAAGAAATCTATGTGTATCCGCGTCGCATGTATATTCCGCGAGAGGGGTAATTTCCTTGAAAAGCTACAAGCTGAATTTTCCTTATTCTTGAAAACAAGAATCAAGAAAGAGATATGATTTTAAATGTTAAATTTATATTTGACCGTGTCGCATGTATGATTCGCGAGCGGGATAATTCCTTAAATTTACATTTGACCGCATCGCATGTATGATTCGCGAGCGGGGTAATAGATGCATCTATGGTTCGCGCCATTCGACCATCTGGCAGTTCATAGTTTACTTTTATGTTGTATCGGGTAGTACGCCTCGGCATTCCCTATATATATATATATATATATATATATTATCTTCATGGAATCGTGCGTAATATTTGGCAATAAGCCAGTGTATCTGAGGGATTTTCCCTGATTTGATTCATGATAACTCCTTGATGAAATCCACTATAGTCATATATATATGCTCCGATTAGGGAGGAAATTTGCTAGTTGAGAGCTTGAGTAAAATTATAAAGAGGGGAATCGTATTACGTACTTTATACTTGTTTATTTCATATATTTACTCTGTTTCATATTTATTCACTTTATTACTGTACCTGGTATTATTGGACCACTAGTAAGTGTCGAAGTTGACCCCTCGTCACTACTTCTTCGAGGTTAGACTGGATACTTACTGGGTACGCGTTATTTTTTTACTTATACTACACTTGTTGTGCATTTTAGTTGCACAGGCACATGTACGTCTAGTGGCCTCGTTGGGTGCAGCGGCATGGTTGATACGGAGACTTAGGTGAGCTGCATCTCTCGAGACGACCCGCAACCGGCAGAGTCTCTTTCAGAGTATTATATTTTCATTTCTGTCCAATTTGCATTCCGGACAGTTTTTGTATTACATTTTATTTCCTAGAAATTGCTCATGCACTTGTGACACCGGGTTCTGGGAAGTATATGGGATTATTCAGTATTGAGAATTTTCTAAAGATATCATTATTTACTCTGTGAAGTTCATTATTTATGGTTTAATGTGAAGAAATGATTTCGAAATTACGAAAATGAGAATTTAATTAGCTTCTTGGTGTTGGCTTGGTGTCCGGCGCCATCACGGCCTTTAATGGAATTTGGGTCGTGACAACATGGTATCAGAGCACTAGGTTCACTTAGGTCTCACGAGTCATGAGCAAGTCCAATAGAGTTTTGCGGATCAGTACGAAGATGTCTGTACTTATCTTCAAGAGGCTACAGGGCTGTTAGGAGCACTTCCCTTCTTGATTCCTCATCGTGCTATTTGATTCCTTTGAGGCTTATGCCTTTGTTTATTTCCTACTCAATCTTATGCGACGCGAAGCGCTTATTATAAATCAGGAATTGAGGGATTGTAATGGTACTACAGATGTGGTGCGAGATGTTTCTCCCTGCATATTTGATTGAGTTATTGTCGTCGCCTTGCGGAAGGATATTCTATCATTTCAGCTCAGTAGCTGTACTTCTAAGAGCTTTGAGGCTATGCATAGGTTTCTATGATGCTCAGGATTGGTTATCGCACAGTATTGATGTGGTGGTAGGATACATGCCCATGTGTCGGGGTAGTGAATGACTTGAAAGGAGGTCTACTCAGAGCACGATTCAGAGATTTGATATTTTATTTCCAACGGAGGAGAGACAATCGGACAATAAATGTTCGGGTTTAGGTTGATACAGTAACGAGACTTGGTGTTTTCAAGTGTGGTGGAATTTTCATCTGCGACGTGGTGTCGTCGTCCTCGATTGAAAGTGTTAAAGTTCGCCGGTGTTATGATCTTCTACAATTCGCCTTTGGGGCAGGATATTGCGAGATAGTAATGGAGAAGCGCCTGTCAGAGATCACTGGGTGCGGTGGTTCAGGATTGAATGGGTACTTCTAATGTTGACGGCTTGAGAAGGAGGATCTTTGGAAAAGGTTGAAGTTAGTAGCGAACAATCGGTTCAAGTGCTACGGAGATAGATATTGATTTAAGGCAACAACTGGGCAGCAAAGGATGAGGAAGGACATGCGGGAAGTGTCAGGCGGCGGTTAAATTTCTAGAAGGCCAAGTGTAAGAAACGGAAGTCTAGTGATTGCTTAAAGGGATGAGTTTGACAAAAGTGGGAGAGTGGCAGAGTAGCATATGGGTTCAGTGGTAGGATAACTACACACCCTGAGAAGAAAGTCTAGAGTGATTTGGGATTCAGGATGGACGGTGATTGGGTCTACGGGCTTAATTGAAAATATTGACTATTATACGGTGGGAGATTGGATGCAACAGAAAAAAGTTATGAAGAAGGATACAACATAACTTTAAATTGGAAGATATTGTCGCACATTTAGTTGATGTCAATAAGGGGTGAATGGACTTGTACAGCTGGCGAATGAGCACGGCTCAGGATGGGTTACTGATTTTGTAGTGATTGTACTCGTTGCAGCGTCGTTGGAAGAGGTCTACAGGTAGTTTCTATAGGTGGGTTATCTCCTATGAGCAGGTTAGCGGACGCGTGGTGTTGACAAAGCAATTTAAAATTTATTTGGACCGTTGATTGGAAATTATCAATTTTTTTTGTATTAACTCAAATTATTCTCACAAAAATATTATAACACTTTTAATCAGCTCTGAAGGTATTAAATTTTAACTTTTAAGTACTTAAGTGGTTTTCAGACACCTCCTTTGCTAAAGTATAAAAACCATTGTAATGTCGAATGTTCATCACTTTTTCTTATTATAAGTTCATGATGAGATGTTTAATTGGAAATGGAAGCCATAGATTCTTAGTGGTGATCATTTTCAATAAGTTATTGACATATAATTTAACAAAGTTACACGATGATGTGCCCACTGAAAAGGTACCTTA
The DNA here is from genome assembly GCF_001879085.1 of Nicotiana attenuata. Lineage (NCBI taxonomy): Eukaryota > Viridiplantae > Streptophyta > Magnoliopsida > Solanales > Solanaceae > Nicotiana > Nicotiana attenuata. The sequence goes on from NW_017670821.1 coordinate 250,099, forward strand.
ATAGGATTGATATATATATATATATATATATATATATATATATATATATATATATATATATATATATATATATATATATATATATAGGAACTACCTTCACATGCACTTTTGGCAGAAAACTCTCTACGCCGAATTACAGAATATCCTATNGGGTAGTACGCCTCGGCATTCCCTATATATATATATATATATATTATCTTCATGGAATCGTGCGTAATATTTGGAAAGAAGTCAGTGTATCTGAGGGATTTTCCCCGATTTGATTCATGATAACCTCCTTGATGAAATCCACTATAGTCATATCTATATGCTCCGATTACGGAGGGAACTTGCTAGCTGAGAGCTTGAGTAAAATTATAAAGAGGGGAATCGTATTACGTACTTTATACTTGTTTATTTCATATATTTACTCTGTTTCATAGTTATTCACTTTATTATTGTACCTAATATTATTGGACCACTAGTAAGTGTCGAAGTCGACCCCTCGTCACTACTTCTTCGAGGTTAGACTGGATACTTACTGGGTACGCGTTGTTTTCGTACTCATAGTATACTTGCTATGCATTTTTGTTGCACAAGCACATGTACGTCTAGTGGCGTTGTTGGGCGCAGCGGCATGGTTGATAAGGAGACTTAGGTGAGCTGCGTCTCTCAGGACGACCCGCAACCGGCAGAGTCTCTTTCAGAGTATTATATTTTCTTTTCTGTCCAATTTGCATTCCGGACAATTATTGTATTACATTTTATTTCCTAGAAATTACTCATGCACTTGTGACACCGGGTTCTGGGATGTATATGGGATTATTCAATATTAAAAATTTGCTAAAGACATCATTATTTACTCGGTGAAGTTCATTATTTATGGTTTAATGTAAGGAAAAGAAATGATTTCGAAATTACTAAAATGAGAATTTAATTAGCTTCTAGGTGTTGGCTTGCCTGACAGTGGTGTCCGGCGCAATCACGACCTTTAATGAAATTTGGGTCGTGACACCAACATACACATTGAAGTAACGACAAAACTCAATGATCACTGGGTCAATAGGTGGGTTAAATCCTTAGGTGAAAGAATAAGTGCAAACAAACGAATAACCTTCACAATAAGAGGTTATTCGTTCATCAGCACTAGGAATTACAACAGGAAAATTAGATTTTCAATGGCATTCATGGCGAACTAGAGGAAGAAGGCCAACGGTGATTAAAGTAGGGTAATGGTCGGTGGGATTTAGTGTTGCAATAGAATAAACTTATTTTTCATTGCTTCACAGTCCGATTTGAAAGAGAAATCTTGAGGAAATATTTCATAAACAACATGCTCCTGCAATGGCTCGTTATGGTCCTTACGCCTCGAGGAGGATCTAGGGGATGATGGAGTTTTAGCTTTAGAAGAAGAAGGCTTCGAAATATTATTCTCGGAAGGAGTAGAGCTACGGCTTGATAAAGAACCTAAGCTACGAAGTCTACCGTCTCTTCTACTCCTAACTGGGGCAGAAGAAGGTGGAAGTTCATCAACAAATATATTTCCACGAGGGTCTGATGTTGAAGAAGGGTTCGAAGAACAGGAAGTCATTTTTAATGGTAAAATCATTAAGAAAAGAGAAAAATTGCAGAAGAAGTTTGGGTATGAATGCAAGAAATAAGAGGAAATTTTTGGGTGGTATGTAATGCGGTATTTATAAGGAGAACCGTCATTATGAACCGTCATCATGGAACCGACACTTCGAACTGACACAGCCGCAGAATACCCTAAAAAGACGTCATAAACTGCAGAACCAATCGTAACAGGACACATGTCTAGAGCATTAAATGAAAAGGACGTATGTCTCGCTTCTGAAGAAATAATAACGATGTTGGGAAGAGGCGGCAAAACATTTCCGCCATGAATAAATTTACCACTTCCTAGATATTCAGTTGAGAATTTTCAGAAAGGGGACTATCAGTATTAATGGAAAATAGGCTTGACACTTGGAGTGATGATATGGTGACAGGTGGCATTTTTATCAGAATAATGAAGAAGAATGATGAGGCACGGTTAAAACACCCATGGAATTTACTGAAGAAGGTATCGTAACTGACAGCTATGAAGGAAGAAATAGGCACGAGATGCATGAAGGCCATAAAAAGGGAAAGATTCATGAACAGTAATGAATATGGAAAGAGAATCATCATTATCCCTGATTATGCGCGATTGTCTATTATTAACATAACTGTTACGAGTAATTTCAGTAATGAACAATTAATGCAGTCATTGTTAATAACAGGTAAGAATTGAGTGAGGGAAAACCGGTACATATTTGTATGTCCTTACATAAAGGTCCTTACTTTATTTTGTACGGTCATCAGAATACTCACGAATATGTGCAATCAGCCTTTTACTTTTATATCGTACTTGATTGAAGATTCTTGTTCACGGTTCTTGGGAGAAAATAGCGATCATCAATAAGATTTTTTTCCTTCATTTACCATTTTAATTATTTATATTATTCTATTATTTTGGCAAAGTGAAGTAAACTTAGTTATTAGAAATTCAATTTTCTTTAATATTGACTTTGACCATAAAAACTATTTTTTGGTTAAACAAGGAGAAGTCACGGCATCTTGAGTACTTGATATAAAAGAAACTAAGTTATTTAATCGCATAAGTTTAGTGATTACAATTACAATGACATCGATTTAGTCCAATTATCTTATTAAAATGGTAACTCTGCCCTATAGGAAGGTAACCATTTTGGTGAGATTAATTGGAATGAGACAGTAAACTTTTAAGTTGAAAATTATCTTATGCCCACGGGTACGGATTAATTTCTATGTGTTCTGATTTACTAGTCTGATAAAATAAAGTATTCTATGCATGGGTTGCAACCTCTGCCCACATGAGGGTTTAGGATTTACTTAAAATTGATATTTTATGCGATTCACCTTTGATGGATTGTACTTCATAGCTTATATGTGTTTATTCTTATTTACAGTCTTTACATCTTTTTCTACCGAATTATTAATGAGAATGCTCGAATTTCAATGCTTTCTGGTAACAAAAATGCTTGTCGTTTCTGGAAGAAGAAGGGACAGTGGAAGAAAGATTGTTTGGAATGCAAGAAATGGCTTTAGAAGAAAGGGCACTTATAGGCTCATTTTGAAGGATGGTTTTCACTTACATTTAAAAAATACCTTTTATATTCTAGAATATTTTAGAAATTTAATTTCTCTTTCAAGACTATCGATTAGTGGATATGATTTGAATTTTTATTATCCTTCTATAAAACTTTTGAAAGACAATAAAGTTATTGGTTTTGAAAATTTGAATGAAAATCTATATAAACTTGAGCTAGACTCCACATTTGAATCAATGTTTTAACTTTGCATGACAAAGAAATTGGCACTAAGAGGTGTATTATCAGTGAGAATTCATCAAGTCTTTGGCACAAGAGATTGAGACATATCTCTATTGATAGAGTCAAAAGGTTGGTTAATGATGGAGTTCTAAAAATTCTTGATTTTGACTTTGGGACTTACGTGGACTGCATAAAGGGTAAGCAAACCAATAATAAATCAACTAAAGGTTCCAAAAGGAGTTCTCAATTGCTTGAGATCATACATACAGATATCTCTGGACTTTTTTCCACCCCTTGCTTGAATGGTGTGAGATACTTTATCTTATTTATTGATGACTATTCAAGATATATGTATCTCTATTTTCTATTTAACAAATCAGAAGCACTTGATGCTTTTAAAGTTTACAAAACAGAAGTAGAGAAACAAACTGGTACTAAGATCAAAAATGTAAGATCTGATAGGGTAGAGAATATTATGTTAGGTACATAGATTAGGGACAATTTAAGGGTCCATTTGCAGAGTTTCTTGAAAATGAAGGTATAATTGCCCAATATACCATGCCAGAAATACCTCAACAAAATAGTGTAGCAGAAAGAAAGAACCGGACATTAATAGATATGGTAAGAAGCATGATTAGCAGATCAAGCTTACCTTTATTTTTATGGAGCGAAGCCTTAAAAACCGTTGTGTATGTTTTAAATAGGGCTCCATCCAAGACTCTTCCCAAGATACCTTTTGAGTTATAGAGAGGATGAAAACCTAGTTTAAACCATTTACACGTTTGTAGATGTCCAACTGAAGTGAGGGTTTATAACCCACAACTAAAGAAGTTGGATGAAAGAACAATAAGCAATTATTTTATATGTTATGCGGTTAACTCTAAGGTATTTACGTTTTATTTTCCTTCTCATTCTCCTAAAATTATTGAGGCTAGAAATGCTAAATTTCTTGAGGAATATAAAGAAAGTGGGAGTGGTTTGACTAAAAGGATGGAACTATAAGAAATAAGGGAACCACTTGTGGTACCTTTATATATTGAGAACTTGAATGTTGCTCAGAAAAATTCTCATGAATTATCTGAACAACAACAAGTTCAAGAGTCACCACTGCTTAAAGAGCCACATGAAGATCAACCCATTTTGCATGAACCTGTGGGAGTAAGAAAATTCTCAAGAGTTCGAAAATCAATAATTTTTAGTGACTATGTTGTATATCTCCAAGAGTCTGGTTATGATATTGGACTAAAAGATGATCCATGCTCGTTTTCACAAGATATGAGTGGAAAAAACTCCACACTTTGGTATGGCGCCATGAAAGAAGAGTTAAAATCTATGGCTAAAAATAAAGTCTGGGATCTCGTCGAATTACTAAAAGGAGCCTCTACTATAGGTTCCAAATGGATTTTTAAAATTAAAAGAGACTCTTCTGGTAATATCGAATGATATAAAGCCAGGCTTGTATCCAAGAGTTTTACTCAAAGGTAAGGCATTAATCATCATGAAACCTTCTCTCTAGTATCAAAGAAGGATTCATTGAGAATAATCATGGCATTAGTAGCTCATTTTGATTTAGAGTTACATCAAATAGATGTGAAAATAACTTTCCTAAATGGAGATCTTGAAGAGGAGGTATACATGCGTCAGCCTGAAGATAATGTGATAAGGACAAAAGTCACCTTCTTTACAAATTGAATAAATTTATTTATGGGCTAAAGCACGCTTCCCGCAAATGGTATATTAAATTTTATAATGTTGTTTCTTCATTTGAATTTACGGAGAACATCATTGATCAATGTATATACCTTAAGATAAGTGGGAGCAAATATATTTTTCTAGTCCTATATGTGGATGATATTTTACTTGCAAGTAGCGATTTGGGTTTGTTGCACGAGACTAAACAGTTCCTTATCTAGAATTTTGAGATGAAGGATATGGGTGAAGCCTCTTATGTCATTGGCATAGAGATTCACAGAGATAGATCCCAAAGATCACTTAGACTGTCTCAAAGGGCCTACATTGAAAGAATTCTAGAAAGATTCGGGATGAAGAATTGTTCACCTATAGCAGCACTCATAATTAAAGGTGATAAATTATCGTTGAATCAATGTACACAAAATGCATTATAAAAAGAAACAAATGAAAGGCATTCCCTATGCTTCGTTTGTTGGGAGCCTTATGTATGCACAAGTCTGCACTAGACATAATATTGCCTTTGCGGTAGGAATGCTTGGCAGATATCAAAGTAACCCTGGTCTTGACCATTGGAAAGCTGGTAAAAGGGTTTTAAGATATTTGCAAGGAACCAAGAATTTTAAGCTCACATACAAATACTCTGACTCATTGGAGGTGATTGGATATTCAGATTTTGATTTGCGTGGATGCAAAGACACTAGTAAATCTACTTCAGAATATATTTTTCCTCTTGCTAGAGGGGTTGTATTTTGTAGAAATGTCAAGCAGACAATTGTTGCAACATCCACTAGGGGGCTGAATTTATAACATGCTATGAAGCTACATCACAGGCGTTATGGTTGAAGAACTTTATTTCCGGCCTTAGGATTGTTGATTTCATTTCAAGGCCATTGACAATCTTCTGTGACGACTCAGTTGCAGTTTTCTTTTCTAAGAATAATAAAAGTGGCAGCCGAAGCAAACATATCGACATACAGTATTTGATGGTTAGCGACTATGTCAAGAAGCAAGATGTGTGTTTTGAGCATGTCAGTACTATTTTGATGATTGTTGATCATATGACTAAAGGTTTGCCGGCTAATAATTTCAAGGATCATGTAACTCATGTGGGACTTAGTAGCTCAATTTAGTCTTGCTTTGCTCTCTAACAGTTTGTCTAGACATTATGTTTATTTTGATATATATGACAGAGCACACTTGTTTTTTCATGTATTATTTTGTGATCTTGGATAAATAAAGTTGGACTCTTAATGACTTATATTAAGTTCATTCATAAAGTTGATGACACTTTGTTAGAACATATTTTACATCATAATATATGGAAGGAATTGTTTGTTTAAGAGCATGACCGTCATAATTCATGTATTGATATGTTCTAGTTAAAGTCATTGTTGCATAACTTTTAGTTGAGTGATAAAGTCCATGGCCATATTATTATATTTATCTCTCATAAAGGATTATCTGATTTTGATATGTGGACCGAGTGAGAGAATGTTAGAAATTTACCATCTCTTCTAGAGACTTCTAGTGTGGCCCACATATTATGTAATAAATTATTTACCTTGTCTCCAAGTAAATAATATATCAGATAATATTCTGTAGTTATGCATATATGGTAGTTTCTTTGATGGAAAGAAATATTTTTTATTAGGAGTTCGTAGGGCAATTATAATTTATGGAGAAGTTCTTATGGCTAAAGTATTTGCCTAAGAGTCCCTAACCTACCTATAAATACACATGTGATTCCATCAGTCTTAGTATCCAATAATATGCAAGGCTAGAAGGCTCCTAGGGTTTACAAGCTCAATCAAAGGTGATTCTCTAGAACACTTGAACAACCACGGTTGAAGGTACGTTTCTTGTTTAATTTCGCTGCGTTTAATTTCGCTGCGTGGGCTCTGGGTATGTGTTTAAAATTCGATAGAATCATCCAAATATGGTCTATCATACGAAACTTTCTTTTTCAAAATTGTATTTTTTTTTTTTCATCTCATTCTATAGTACGAATCAAACACACCTAGGGAAAAATAGTTTGTTCCTTCGTGAGACCATAGAATTTTCTTGCATGTAATTTCAAAAAGTGTTTAAACTATATGCACAAATTGTATCAAATTCTTTTTACACATAATAAATTAATTTGCCATAACAAATTATTTACCATTTATTCAGGATTAGTAATTAATGCTTGTTAAGTACATTTTTATTGACTTGACTCTATAAATATTTTTATGTAGATTGTAGAACATAAACTCTTTTGAAATAAACAAGAAACGTTTTGGCCTATTGCATTATTGACTTAACTCATTAATTCTGCTCTCGTTGTTTACATGATGATATTCTTCCATAGATCTTCTTGCATGTAGTTCTCCTACATATTTGATTAGAGTTAGCATGTGACCTTCTCAATCATTATCAGCCTCGTGAAATCTACCTTCCTACATCCATTCTCTTTATATATCTTCCCTGCATCGAACTCAAAGTTGTTTGAGAATTCTCAAACGTCTGACTATGGCCTAAAATTTCGTAAATGTGTTCGATGACCAAACAATGACTTAGAATTAAGTATTACCTTAATCATTAATGTTAAACTAAATGTTGATTTTCCATCTTTATTTCTTCAAGTATTCAAGAATTTTAATTTGCTACTATTTACAATTCATATTATAGGATATCACGCAGTTTATTCCAGGATTCCAAATGTATAATTCTTAAATTATTTAACTATACGGGAATTACCAGCTATGTCCATTTATAAGTAGATCATTATAAAAATTGGCCAATTGATAAAATATTACTAATATTAGCCAAATTAGCCAATTAGCTATTTGAAGCAAAAAAATATCAAATTTTTTGCTTTGTTTTGAGTGGGTGTTATTAGAATAGATTGGGCACAACTTAAGGAGCTTGAATCTCAGTTTTGGGATGATTTGGTGAAGTTTTGAGGTGGTTTGAATTGAAAATTCGAAGTAAAAGCTGAACATGAAAAAAAATATGTGTATCACACTGTGTATCATTTGTGTATCACATATGTATCATATTTGTATCAATTGTGTATCACATGTATATCCATGTATACACATACATGCGTGATACATGTTTGATACATGTGTCGCAGAAGACTTTTTGAACTCGATTTAATTACGAATTTTGGTACAAAACCAGTCCAAATCACCTCCAATCTTCCTCAAATTTTGTATATTGACTTATCTATATATTTTCAATGAATTTCAACTATACCCATTGAAAAAGTTCCTTTTTTGCTTAGATTTTTGGAATATTGTATAAATTTTTGTATTTCATCACCTTATTTGCTACCCCGTCCATGAGATTTCCTTTACATCTTGTATCTAATGTTGCTATCACGCTTAAAAAAATGGAAGGTGATTTTTACATATGATTCTTTGATAGAAAGAATCCTATTATTTGGTGTTTCAATTTTTGTTGGCTAGTTTTGGTAAGTCTATGACTAATGGCGAGTGGTAAGTTGAGATTTATTTGGGACATTTTTGTAAGTTTCCCTTAACTATATACTCCTAACAATTCTATGTACTTCAGTCCAAAAGGTGCATCAATAAAAATCAGCAAAAACGGCTCATAGCTCAGCAAGTTACCAAATGGAGCACAAGAAATCAGAGATATATGCATTACTACAACTAGAACTTCTGCTTTTATAAAATATCAAAAACGCCTCAATACCAAAACAAAACCCAGTTCCCCCCACAAAGTTGCATTGCATAACCAGAGCCCAAAATTGAGAATAATACAATGGTTCACATGCGTGCCAACAAGCTAGATACCACAAAGCGTGAAGCAGCCTATCAAGGTCACACACCTGTTTTCCGCAATTCAGCAGCACCATGAGCAAAGTGGCACCTGTCTCCAAAAGTGCAAGACCCTTTAGCAAAATTCTCACACAACTTTGTCTTGAAGTTGCTACCTGGAGGAGCAGCACCACCAGGAATTGCAGGTGTTCTTCCAGGGCCACCTACTGAACCAAGGCTATTGATCAACTCCCTTACCATGGCACTAGCCTGTGAAATTTGTTCAAACGTGCCCTCTAGCTCAATGTTTCGGAGATTTTTATCTGTTTCATGATCCCGGATTGCTAGCTTGGCACCTGTCTGCCTACAAATCTGCTTAGAGTGCACTCCACCCTTCCCAATGATGGCTCCAGCCAGGGAAGCATCTACACTGATCTTAGCAGTGGCTGACGTACCAAAACTAGCCGCAGGTCCTGAAACAGCAGGCTCTATCCGCCCACCAAAACGGCCTGGAACTGGTCCAACCCCCATTGCACGTGGATCCTCCTGTGAAGGCATGATAGGCTTTCCGATTTCCCACTCCCCATGAGCAAAATTGCATTTGTCTCCAAATTTGCATCCCTCAGCTGTGTTGTATTTGTTGCAAAGTTTGGTTTTCACAGAAGAAGCATTTCCATTGGACATGGGGGGTGCTGCAGTATTTCTCGATGATAGAGCTGGTACCATTTTCATCATCTGAGCCACAGCATTATAGCCACCAGGGACGTAGTGAAGGAAATGGCAGTTCTCACCAAAGGGGCAGCCAGCAGTACTGCACAACCAAAAGAATCAAGCATCAGCTTAGGCCACTCTAAAACCAAATTTCCCATCACAATTAGCCAGCATAGCAATTCAGGCACAACAGATGGAAAGCAGCACAGTTCCACACAACTGGATTACGATACTAAAGCAAAATATTTCATCTGGGGACTGGGATACTTTCTAAACACAAGGCATAAGTGCCCTTCACAGCTAACCCAATCCCAGTCTCCTCTTGCATTAAGGTGATGTAAAAGGGTTTAACAGTCATGATTCAAGGAAAAGAAACTCACAAAACAAGAAAGTTAAAGGGTTTGAAGTGCAGAATTCTATGTTCCAACTTGCAGGACAGGATGAGAACCTCTTCACTTATGCCCCCACTATGAAAGGAAACAAAACTAAGATATATTCATTCCAACCAATACAGAACATAACTAAAGAATAGAGTTGATCTTAATCAAAAATGCAAAATAAAAAAAGCAAAACTCATGACTTTCACCCAGTCAACGCAAAGGACAAGAAAAATATTCATCTGGATGAATTTATAGAAGAACCGAAAGATATGCTAACAGCTATGAAAAAGGAAAGCCGAGAGAACAATGTGCATGAGTTCAAAAATAAATCAGCAACATAAATCACACACACTGCATACGTAAAAGAAACTAGCCTTAAGGTATGTGTCCTGGTTAAATTCAGCGGATACAGTGGCAAATCTAATAAGAACTTCTATTATCTATGTAGATTAAGTTTTGCTTGTCAACCAATCAACTCAGAAAGTACGACAGAAACTAATGATTACATATTCATTCTTTTAAAAAGAAAAAGCATACTAGCGAATAAACATTAAAAAGACAACAACAACAACAACAAAAATCAATGTAATCCCAGATGTGGGATCTGAAGAGGGTAGTGTGTATGCAGACCTTACCCCTATATTGTGGAGGTAGAGAGGAATAAACATTTATATTAATGAGCATCAAAAGCAAAAAATCTCATGTATAGAGGGAGCGAGAGAGAGAGAGAGAGAGAGAGAGAGAGAGAGAGAGAGAGAGAGAGAGAGAGAGAGAGAGAGACGTGCACACTTCATTCAGGTATTTCATCAAAATATTTGTGAGTCATATTTTAATAAGGTATAGCCATAATAAATCCTCTAAGAATATGATTTTTACTACATGGACAGCAAGTCAAGTCTTAGTTAAAAATTANGAGAGAGAGAGAGAGAGAGAATCGGCCCTCAGGTGCCTTAAGTAACATCATGCAGCACAAGACTTCGCCCAAAAACTCACTAACTGGAAGACCAGCTAAAGAGGTTTACAAGATTAAATTCACTGATTGCTACACTCAGTTCATAAGAATGTCGAGTAAGACGACAACTAAGCTGTTAAACAGAAATCCTTATTAGGCCGAAAGAGAGAACTTTGAGAAGCTTTAGATAGTACATCTTAGAAATGAAAGGTGGACCAACATACCTGTTTTCAATGTATAAAGAAAGACTGATAACACACCATTACAGTAAAAATTAGGTATAAATTTATAAAACTGTTGATATATTAGAAACCAATTCTCATTCCTCCAAGTGCATTATAGCTGGGAGTATCTATTCTCAACAAAAAATGTTCACAAACAATTGCATCGTCATTAAGCTTCTACAGCTTTATAAGCATTTAACAGACTCACAAGCAGAAATCGGCATTTATATTAGCAATTGTAAATGTTGCACTTCACATTAACTTAAAGTCTATATAAATTAAAGTTCATTAGGTAGGCAAAGATTTGAACCTGAAAAACTTCGTGCATGGCTTTGATTTGCTTCCTATACCACTTGATAAGGAGTCCATTTCTGTTGAACCAAATTAATTATTTATCCCAGTTAGAAATCTTGTTAAAATTCATGCTAGATGAAAATTAGCAGATATCATATCCTTATTACCAGCAAAATTCAACTAAATTGTGTAAGTTGAAAACATTGAAAGAAGCTAAATATCATAAGAGAAGTTCACCAAATCTTCTCATCCATCTCATTAGAGAAGCAATTGTAGCAATATTGAATCATGAATTCAGTAAATTTCTTTTTCCGACAGGAATAATTCCTACAAATTTAATGACTTCTTTTTCTACCATTTTTTAAACCAAAACAAGTTAATCGGAACATGACAAGGTCCTGACATGTACATAGGCAGATTCAAGATTTTAATTTGCTGGATTCGGCATTAAGGTTTTTACCTTGAACCCATTATTGTGGATTCACAATGTAATACTTTCCCAACCAATTCCCACATATGTATCTATACTCCTGTGTCAAAAAAGCTGGGTTCAGCTGGACCATTGTTTACATGCTCGATCCGCCATTACACATGTATGTATGAGACATATCATTCCATCAGAGAATGCAAGGATAACTATATTATACTATAATGTTTAAAGTTTTTATGTTATAACAGAACATTCATGGAGCTGTTCCTTCAGCCCAATTGAATTAAATTAAAAATCTACTGAACATCTTTCTGAGTAAACAGATGTGGACAGAAAGTTCTCTTTTATTTTCTACTTATTCCCTCTTAGAAATTAGAGAAGTCATATATTTGCCTCCAGATGAACCTTAAAGAAAGGAGTTTGGACTCTAAAAATAGGAATTCTGTTTCTTTGTTTTTTCTATTAAGAGTAACTACTAATAAATCTACTTCCGCTATATCAAAAGAAGTTCAAAGTAAAATGAACATGCATCCCAACATATGTACAAGATAGCCACACTGAATCGAACCACAAAACATATACCAAAAGTTGAACAGGGGACGTACAGTTAATCCTTATAAATATTCCTATTATCAAAAGCATAGTTAAAAAGTTCGAAGCACAACCCAAAAGAAGCATGAACTTTTTTATAAGCGAGATATCCCCACTTAAATAGTCCGACCACTACTCTTCTCCACTTAAATACCAGCTCAACCTTTCTCCCCTTAAATACCAAGCTTTGGGTTTGAACTCGTGACATGCGCCTAGTAAACACACATCACGCCAAGTAAACACACATCACGCCTCTTTCCGCTAGACCAATTCACTGGGGCCCCAAACAAGCATGAATTCAAAAAAAAAAAGTATACTGCTAAAGAAAAAGATATGAAAGAATAATGTATAAAAACCTGGCTTATATTTCTTTACACCGCCATTGACGTTGGCACCAGCATCGTTTCTGTTTCTCTTTCGGTTGTCCATAGCAGGTTAACTCACAGATCGAGGTTCGAAGCAAGTGAACAACAATTACTGTAAAAATTGGTTACGTATAAGCTAAAGAGAACAAAAATACGCGTAAATGAACAAGATTTGTAAGGGTAAGTAGCGAAAAAGAGTAGAAGGAGGAGCAAAATCTACAGGCCAAAACTGGAAACCCTAAATATAGAACTAGGGTTTTTCGCGAAGGGAGAATAAAAAGTGGGGCGGGAGGCGTTTATATGAGGTTATTGGATTGTATACTCGGGTTTAAATTCGGTTAAGAGTGTGAGTTTGGATTCCGCGCGGGATTTTCTGGAAACTTTGGTGCGAATCTTAAAGGTATATGGAAAGTCACGTGCTGTGATGTGAGAGGCAAGAGAGAAAAAGATTTGAAATAGCCAAATTTACAATTAGTAATTAGAAATATCCATAGTTTCAAAAAAAATTAAAATTTAGCAACTTTTTTTGTGTAAAGATAAAATTTGAGAAAAAACACCTTTAAAATCCGAAAAAATTCCAGCAATTGCTGGATTTTGAATTTTTTACATATGAAATTCCAGCATAATATGCTGAAATTTCATAATATGCTGGAGTTCCAATATATAATACTGGATGTTTATACATAGAAGCTCCATTATCCAGCATATTATGCTGGAACTTTCTGTGTGCTAGAGTTCCAACATAATATGCTGAAAGTTTATGCGAGCCCTATAATCCGGCATATTATGCTGGAACATTCCATGTTTCAGCAAATTAGTAGCTAATTTTCAATAACTTTCTAAACGCCGGCTATTTTTCAATTACTTTCACCCAAATGTCACTCGTGATTATGGACTTTCTCTTTAGGGCTCTATTTCTATTGGGCTTTTCTGAAATGCCCATAGTAGGCCCAAAGCGTTTTAAGGTCTGTGAGAATCGGCCATAGAAATTAATTTCATTTATGTATTTTGAGTAGGGAGCTTGTACACGGCTACTTACTAATTATGTTTGCGTTCGTAGTTGGAGTATACTTCTGCTCCATGGAATGAATATCGTACAAAAGCACAAGACAGCTAGAAATCTCAATGGTAAAATTGAAATGCACTTTTTAATGTAAATTCCTTTAAAAAGTAGAATCTTTTTTTTGGTAGGAAAGATAAAACTTGTCATTAACTAAAGCAAAGCATACGTACTGAGAAGGTAGTGTGTAGCATACACCAATTTACAGCTACTACAACAGTAACTATTACAACAATTACTAATGCAAACATCAAGAGAGGAGTTCGGATACATAGTAGGGTTGTTACAAAAAGTTGAGTTTACTGGATAAGTGTCACGGCCCAATTTAGGATCATGACCGGCACCTAGGAGCAAGTGCTCCCAAGTAAGTCTTATTGTTGGAACGACGCGAGCCGGGCCGGGTCTCGATTCAGAAAGATGAAGGGCCCAAAAGTCTAAATAGGGGGTTACAAATTCTCCATCTCGGTATTTTACAGAAAATCGAAAAGAGTTTTCCATATTTTACGACTATCCAAAAATAAACATGTCTTAGAAATTAACAACACAATCAACCAATATCCACCAAAACAAGTTATAATCCTCATCAACGAAGTACTCCCAACACAATAATACTAACTTCATCTCCAAAAATACGATAGGAAAGACTAATACAAGTCACGAATCTATATCAATAAAAGAATACTCATGATACTCATAAAAATGACTACGGAGCGACTCTAAGAGTTTCAAGAAAAATGCTATAACAAATAAATAACAATCCTTGCCCACGCGAACAACTGCAGGGCTCACCAGAAACTGTCAACTCGTGTACTCTAATTAACGGAATTCTCGCATGCGTTTATTGCTGCCTCTGTAAAAATAATAGCGGGGAGTGAGTCGCTAGCTCAGTGAGTAATAATACTTAACCCCAACCATTTTTAATAGGGGACAGGTCAGAAAATATGCTTGTATAATAATCACAAACTAAAATGCCCTTTTTAAAACGGTAATAACAATCAGTCTCATCATGTGTTTCCTGTAACAAAATCAATTTAACAATTCAGTAATAAACTCGGTAAATACTATGTCATAGCAAATCTTTATATTTGGGAGGCCTCCAAAAAAGGACCATGTAATCTGTATCACTGTGTGGATCCCTTCGTAAAAGGAGTCAAATATAACTGTAAGTCCCTACCCGAGGAAAAACTATAGTTGTATGCTAGTTCTACCTTCCCATTAGCGAGGGCTATAACTGTACTTGGTAATCAGTAAATACAAGGTGCGCCAGATCTAACGAACACGTCGTTAGCTACGGGATCCTTCAAAGTCTCCTCCCGTTCATACTTTTCTTTGTAAACCGTAAATCTTCACATGGAAGCATTTTCAAAACAGTACAGGGCATTTTAATTCTTGTCAAATCATGTAATTCAATTTCTGTAACGGTAATCATATCTCTAGTAATAGAAAAATATGTCTAGTATCAGTGAGAATATTTTAAATAACTGTAAACATCTCAAGTAAACTATTCAGTACCATATCAAGTAAAAGACTTGTCCCACGTGCAATTTCGAACATTCAGTAACACATTTTATTTTCAAAATAATGTATAAACCATGCAGGTTATGAAAACACAAATTGCGATAAGATTCCTACTCACCATACCCTCACCATACTCGTACCGAAATACCAAACACGTTACCTCAAGCAATCCATAAGATTTCCTTCAATCAATCTATAATCAAATCATATTGATCTAGTGTCAACTTACTTGTATAAGCTAATTCGTAACTATTCAAGATATCCCACTCTTAAGGTTTCAATGTTTGATTTTCAAATTGTCAAAGTTGAATTTTTGTCGATGCCTCTAAAAGTTGTCCTCTGCCTTCCTTGTATTCTTTAGTCTTTGGTAAATTTTTGAGAAGGAAAGTTGTTTAGTCTTGGTAATATATATATATATATAAAAGATTCTCGTACTTGTTTAAGCATTAATTGCCCGTGTCTCTATCAAGGTAAATTTCTAAAGCGAATTATTCACTCAAATATACTCCAGTACCTCTATCTCCTAGCGGTATTCAATTTACAATCTATATAAATTGTTAAATTTTCAGAAAAAACTAATTAAAATCTGATTCTTTTTCAATTAATCCATTAGATATAAAATCTGATTTTTTTTCATGAGCATTCTTGCATCCACTTCAATTGGAACTCACTAAGTTACAAATATCACTATTTAACTAAAATCATGATAAATCAAAGATACCCATATCAATAAAATAACAAGATATACCTTGAATTGAGAAATAACAATGGTTGGGAATAATTATATTGAAGCACCAAGTTGCTAGCAGCTATGGAACTCTTCTTGATTTTTTCCTCTTATTTTAGAACCAGAAGCTATCGTTGCTTTCCTCCTCCAAATCTTTTGTTCTTTTTTTTTCTTCTCTTCTAACTTTGTTAGCAGCAGTTGCTTCGTTTCCCCATCCTTAAGCCCCTTTTCTTTTCGTTCAAGTGGGCTTTGCCCTTTCTTTTAGTTGACTAGGTTTTCTTCTGTTCTTTTCCTTTGTTTTTTTTTCTTATTTTTTTAAAGTTAATTTATGTTAAAAGAATATACCCTAACTTAAATATGAAGTATTATATTCTCCCCACCTTATGAAATTCGGTCCCCGAATTTAACTTAACTACGTACTTGTAGATTGAAATAAATGAGGATATTTGACTCGCATAGTATCTTCTACTTCCCATGTAGCTTCTTCAACTATATGATTTCTCCATAAGACTTTCACGAACATAATTTCTTTTGACCGTAGCTTTCTTACTTGTCTATCAACAATAGCTGTCGTCTCATCCTCGTAAGATAACTTCTCATCAAGCGGTACAGTCAGTGCTTCAAGTACTTGAGAGGAGTTCGATATACATTTTTATAGCGTAGAGACATGAAACACTGGATGAGTAAAAGAGAACTCAGAAGGAAATTCCAAACGATAAGCTACAGTTCCCATTCGGCCTAGTATCTCATACGGTCCTATAAGCCTACGACTCAACTTGCCTCTTTTCCCAAACCACACACCTTTCATAGGGGAGACTCGAAGGAACACTGTATCCCAGATTGTGAACACCAACTCTCTTCTCCTATTATTCGCATAAGAATTTTGTCTATTATGATTTGTGAGCAATCCGATCTCTGGGTCTTGTCGATAGCTTCTTGTACTAAGTCGGATCCTAATAATTTAGTCTCATAGGCTTCAAACCATCTGATAGGAGAATAACATCATACACTAATACAACGCTCCATACAGTGCCACCTAAATACTAGACTGATAGCTATAGTTGTAGGCAAATTCAGCTATAGATATATAAGCTCACAAGATACCTCCAAACTCAAAATGTAAGCTCTCAACATATCCTTCAACATCTGTATGGTACATTTAGACGGATCATATGTCTGCTGATAAAATAGAGTACAAAGATCTACTCGTATAACCAATGTTTCTTGGAAATATTATTTCAAAATCATGCATTAAATTGTGATCTTCTATCAAAAATAATGGATAGACCCCGTCTAGTTTGACAATTTTCCATTCATATATATTTGAGTATATTTATCCTCACAGTGAGAAGTTTTAACTGGCAATAGTGTGCCTACCATGTTAGTCAGTTTTCAATTATCTTATTACCCACATATAATTATAACTTCTAATTATTTGAGGTAGTTTTGTTATATAATTCACTTTGATTCTATTCTATTTTCACTTTAGAATCTTGAGTTGTAGTGCGGTTGAGAGTCACAAATGTTGACATGCTAACAAGTTAAACTGTTAGAAACAATGTTAAGTTGATCTTCCTTCTTTATTTTTCTACAAATATAATTTTCTTCTAGTCATGGTACATCTTACTAGGCTCTGAATGTATTAGCGTATTTAGAGTTGTGAGCTCTTCAAGATTAACTCATCTTAACACTTCTATATCTAGTACACATATCTAGTTACCTAGTCGAGAATACAATTTCTGTCAATAGTTATATCATTGCTTTTACTAGCTAGAACTTCATCTCGATATTTACATAATCTTCATCTTCATATTGAGTGGCCTTTATGTACTCTACTAGTGAAGACTTGGCTTTAACACAAGCCAACAATATCTCTACATTCTCCATACTAAATTTGATATGTACCCTTTAGTCTCTGCATATTTTTAGCCAAAGGTCCTTTTTGTAGAACTATATGTGTCAAGCTGCCCATAAATTTTCTGTTCAATGCACCAGCCACAATATTGGTCTTTCCATAATGATACCAATGAAACAATCATGGTCTTGAAGAATTTTCATCCACCAACACTACCGAAGGTTCAAGTTTTTCTACTGGAAAATATACTCTAAGTTCTTGTCGTTAGTATGAATCTCATACGTTTCGCCGTATAAGTAAAGCATCCAACCTTCCGAGCAATGACCATTCCAGCTAACTCCTAAGCATGAGTAGGATAGTTTTGCTCGTGCTTTTTCTAGTCTTGGAGCATAAGCTATAATGCGACCATTTTGCAATAGAACACATCCTAATCTCACTCTCAAACCGAATATTGTGAGTCCTTTAGAACTTGATGGTAAGGCTAATTCTGGAGTGGTTGTATCACGACCCCAGTTCACCCTCCATGAACATGTCGTGATGGCACCTAGTTCCTACAACTAGGTAAGCCTATCAATGCGGAAATAACAACTTAACTAGCGAAATGGTTAAATAAAGCTAAACATATTAAAATAATAACTTCATTAGTTATAATAAAATAAAAATGAAAATACAAAACAAAAAAAAAACAAAACAAAATAAAAGTTCAAACTCGAAACCTAGCAATGTATACAGCTACAACTACACCATTAGTTCCCCGGCAACGGCGCCAAAATTTGATCACGCCCAACTCTAGTCCTAAAAAGGATAAGCGGTCGCTGCAAATATAATCCGTTCTATAAGTCCGGAGTCGAATCCCACAGAGAATTAAGGCTTAGCTATATCTGTTTAATATCACTAAGAAGACAAGTTTGAACAATTTTCTAAATTATAAAGATTGAGATTTATATTTCTAACTAATTAACTAACAAATACTACAAAACAGTAAAATTATCAACTAACGAGATAAAGGGTTGGAGACTAAATTAAGGAGGTCTAGAGTTATGATTTCCCCAGTTGTCGGAATCCTTCTAGCTATGTTCCCTACAATTTCGCCAATGTATTCTCCACTGATCGTGAGTACTTTAGGTGCCGTAATTCTCTCTCGAGCAACTACAAAAATTCACTAGACATATTCTCTCGAACTACGCTAGTTGGCTTTATCTAACCGCTCATTATGACCACGTCAAGGCTTTGTTATTTCTAGACCTGCCTTTAAACCCACTGTGTTGATTTCTCACATACGTTAGGGATTAAATATGTATCCTTTCTCAAGCAACACATAATAAATAGGCACAGTCAATCGATGGCCATTCAATCAACAACAATAAACACGTAGTTCAACAAGTAGAGAAATCCAACGGCTCAATTATATAAAAACATAACAAGAATTTATCCTACAAAAGGTTCCATCAAAACCCTAGATAACAAATTAGCTATTCATAATAGTATGTAAAACTACAGTACTAAATGTCATGACCAACAATGAAAAAATAGGAAGAGGAAGGAAAAACTCGTTGAAGAATTCCCCGCCTTGCTCCTATTATGTCTATGCCTCCTTAGGTCGAATCTGTGTCAAAAATATGTCCTACCTCCTCAAAATACCATTTTTCCATGTATATATACCAATTCGGGTCGGGCCCAAACAATTATACCTTCTCCTACGCGAAAAAGGATAATTTTTCAGGTCTGGACACTCGCGGTCGCGGTCCAGGTGCGGTATTTTCCCGGTGCACTGCCTCAATCCGCGTCCAGGTCCGCTGTTGCAGTTTCGACCACGTTTTTCCCCCCTGTTCCAGTTGGGATTTGGAAAACGTAAAACATGAATGTTGTATCCCTTTGAGTTAGCTTTCCAACCATATATTATATAGCCCAAATGGAGTTCGGAGCAAAGAGTTATGTCTATTTTACTAGACAGTGCGCAATATGCCTACTCGAGTCTTCGTTTGTTCTTAACTATCAAATTTGACCCCTGAACACGATCTCGGCTTCATTTCTTGGGCTGTTACTCAAACTTCAAAGCTCCAAATCACTTGAATTCATTCCATAACATCTATATAACTCGAAATCACTCCTACAAGGCATAAAACACACAGTTAGTGCAAAACACTAGCGATTAAAGTTCAAACTCAATTAAAGTGCAGTAAATTAGAGTGTAATAAGTGACTAAAATACGCAATTATAGCCTATCATCACTCCCCGCTATTATTTTTACAGAGGCAACAATAGATGCATGCGAGGATTCCGTTAATTAGAGTACACGAGTTAACAGTTTCTGGTGAGCCTCGCAGTTGTTCGCGTGGGCAAGGACTGTTATGTATTTGTTATAGCCTTTTTTTTGAAACTCTTAGAGTCGCTCCATAGTCGCTTTTATGAGTATCATGAGTATTCTTTTATTGATATAGATTCGTGACTTGTATTAGTTTTTCCTATCATATTTTTGGAGATGAAGTTAGTATTATTGTGTTGGGAGTACTTCTTTGATGAGGATTATAACTTATTTTGGTGGATATTGGTTGGTTGTGTTGTTAATTTCTAAGACAAGTTTATATTTGGATAGTCCTAAAACGGGAGAAACTCTATCCGATTTTTTATAAAATACCGATGAAGCTTACTTGGGAGCACTTGCTCCTAGGTGCCAGTCATGATCCTAAATTGGGTCGTGACAAAATTGGTATCAGAGCTTATGTTATTTTTGTGGCTAATGGAGTACACGTCAGTAGTAGAATCTCAATTATGGTTATGTAGGCGGCCATTCCCATAATCGTGATTCTTCGAGGACGTGATAGGATGTTTCTAGTCTTTCTTTCTTGTTCCTCCGTACATGCGTGACGATTATGGTTAACTAAATATATCACCTTTCATTTTATTCCTGTTTGGCTAGGACGAATCACAAATAATAGAATTTGGCTAGAGGTTCAAAGACACAAGTGTTGTCACTCGGCACGCAACTGTCTCCTAGAAAAGGGAAGCGGTAGTAGTAGAAATGCAAATAAAAAGTGTTGTTGTACCATAACGAGGGACTTTCATACCGCTACGATGTGTAATAAAGTCCATTCCTGAAATTACCACTAGTACACCACTATAACAATCGGAGAGTGTTTTCACAAAGGTATTTACCTCGATAAAAAATGAAAAGTTGAGATCTTGATGGATATTATAGATAGACAAGAGAAGAATGAGAAAGAAAAAATAGGGATTTAAATGCCTAAAGCACCTAAACTGACCAAGATTATTGAGAAGAGAGAACTATTCTTAATATAATTCCTACAGTTGAAACTACCAAATTTGCCATTTCTAATCGTTCGAAGAATACTCATATGTCTTAATGGAAAACTTAAAGCATTATGGACTCTAGGATGTTCTAGCGAGAGGTGGGCGATGCTAACAACTTATAGACTGAAGAACATGGCCAATTTATGGTATGTTATATATTTTTAGTTACATCGGTAGGAGCACACAACTAACTTGGGAACAAGTTTACTAAAATATTTATGAATCACCTTCTTTTTGAAAGTCGATAGCGTGAATCTACTAGGTAAGAAATTAGTTGTAACGACCTGACCGGTCATTTCATGAGTTACCGCTCCGTTTCCACCATTTTTGCTTCTGTATGTGTTGTTCAGCTGTATTTCATCGCATCGTGTTGGTTAGTTTGGGTTCGGAGTGGTTTCGTAGAGGAATGAGACACTTAGACTCTTAAGTTGGCCTTTTCGTTAGAAAAGTCAACCGGAAGTTGACTTGTGAGTAAATGGTCTTGGAATTTGGTTTTTATGGCTCGGATAACTTCGTTAGGTAATTTGGGACTTAGGAGCGTGATCGGAATGTATTTCGGAGGTCCGTGGTAGATTTTGGCTTGAATTGGCAAAATTGGAATTTTGGTGTTTCCCAATTGGTAGTGGAAATTTTGATATCGGGGTCGGAATGGAATTTCGGAAATTGGAGTAGGTCCGTTGTGTCATTTGGAATGTGTGCGCAAAATAACAGGTCATTCGGATGAGGTTTGATAGACTTTTTGATCGATTGCGGAATTCGGATGTTTTGGAATCCTTAGGCTTGAATCCGAGGGTGATTTGGTTTTTCGGCGTTGTTTTGAGTGTTCCGAGGGTTGATATGAGTTTGAATGGTGATACGTGACTTGTTCATATTTTTGGTTGAGGTCCCGAAGGCTTCGCGATGGATTCGGAGGGTTGACGGAAGATTTGGAAGTTGTGTAGAGTTGCAGAATTTTCTGCTTCTATTGATTCCGCACCTGCGGATTGGGGTCCGCAGGTGCAATGTTGCAGATGTGCAGAGGAGGTCGCAGAAGCGGTCAATGGTCAGGTGGAGCTTGACCGCAGGTGCGGAGCTTCTAACGCACCTGCGGGGCCGCAAGTGCGAGGTTTAGCCGCAGATGCGGAGTTGGGCCCTTAAGTGAAAAACCGCAGGTGCGGTTATTTTGACCGCAGAAGCGGTCCGCAGATGCGAAAAGAGAGCCGCAGGTGCGAGATGCCTGGGCAGAAAGTATAAAAGGTCATCTTCGCGATTTTCATCTTATTTCCTCCATTTTTGAGACGAGTTTGGAGCTTTTTGAGAGGATTTGAAGAGGGATTCATGGGATAACGCTTGGAGGTAAGATTTTTGAACCCAATACTCGATTCTATGGCATTATTTTACTTATTAGGCTTGAAATTATTTGAAATTAAGGGTTAAAATTGGAGAATTAGGGCTTGGTATTGGAGAGTTCCCATTGGGGATTTGAGGGGCCATTTGGGGTCCGATTTTGATGTTCTTGGTATGTATAGACTCGTGGGAGGATAAGGATTCTAGTGATGTGATTTTTATTGGAATCCGAGACGTGGGCCTGGGGGTCGGGCTTGGCCAATATCGGGATTTTTGATGTAATTTGATTATTTTCGCGTGGGATTTGTTCCTTTAGCCTATTTTGATGTTATGATTCTGATCTTGGATAGATTCGGGGCGAGTTGAGGCCGAGTCGAGAGGCAAAGGCATCGCGCGCTAGAGTTTGAACCGGTTTGAGGTAAGTAATGATTGCAAATATTATCCTAAGGGTATGAAACCCCGGATTTCACATCGTTGTGCTACTTTAAGGTGACGCACACGCTAGATGACGGGCGTGGGGTCGTGCACCGTTGAGGATTGTGACTTGGTCCATCCCGTATGACTATTAAGTCGCGTATTTTATTGGAAACTATTTGATATTATTGTATTTTGGAAAGTATTATCATGTTTTGGGTTGAATGCCATATTTGGGCCTCGTGCCAACAGTTTGGACCCTTAGGGTCTTTTTACTACTATTCCTCACTGTTTTTACTTAATATCTGTACAGTCATGCTGTATTTTACTGATTTCATAACTCAGCCGTACTTACTCCGTTTTGATACTTTAAATGATATTTCGGGCTGAGTATCCGGTTTTTCTGTTGCCCGAGTGGCTTGAGAGGTTTCTAACTGAGTGAGGCCCAGGCCTTATGTTGTGAGGACATTATGGGATCGGGTTGCGCGCCGCAGCATGTTGTACTGATATGTGATATATGAGAGGTCGAGGGCCTGATTTGTTATGCCACGAGATGGCTTGTGATAGCGCTTGGGCTGTAGAAGCCCCTCCGGAGTCTGAACACCTCCAGTGAGCGTGGGTACCCAGTGTGAGTGATGTGATATTGCCCGAGGGGTTGTTGTTGTTTCATGTTGTTGCCCGAGGGGCTGATTACGAGCGATTATGAGGTAGCCCAAGGGGCTGGTTCTGTTGATATTTTGCTCGAGGGGCTGTTTATGTTTCTATCATTTTTACTCACTATTTCACCTCTTGTTTGAAACTATTGAAAGATGTTTTAAAAAGGCTTTACTGAAACTGAGTTGTTTTTACGAGTTAATTGATTTTTCTGTATTGTTCTGGAAATATACTATTTTGTTGTAGTGTTATGACGTGGAATTACCTGTTTTCTTACTGCTCAACTTCTTTTATTTTTATTACTTACTGAGTTGGCATACTCACATTACTCCCTGCACCTTACGTGCAGATCCAGGAGTCTCGGGGCGCGATAGTGAGTGCTGATCAGTCTTCCAGCAGGTCTCCGGAGTTGGCTAGGTAGCTGCTTGGCTTTAGCAGCCCTGCACTTCTCCTTCTTACCTTACTTAGATTGTCTTAGTATTTTATCTTCGGACTATGTTAGCCTTTTCTTGTTCTTAGATAGGTTTGTAGTTGCTCATGACTGGTGACACCCCGATGTCGGGCATGTGTTATATTTCCGCACTGCTTATTTAAATTTATATTGTGAGATATTTGTTAATTAATGGCTTAAAAATGACTTTTATGGAATAATGGTTCGATTGGGAATGGTGTCGGCTGGCCTAGTTTCACGATAGGCGCCATCACGATCGGGTCGGTTTTAGGGTCGTGACAAGTTGGTATCGGAGCCTAGGTTACATAGGTCTCATGAGTCATGAGCAGGTTTAGTAGAGTCTCGTGGATCGGTATGGAGACGTCTGTACTTATCCTCGGGAGGCTGCAGAACCTTTAGGAAAAACTTCACATTCTTGAATTCCTGTCGTGCGAATCTGTTGATTCTGGTACTAAACTTCTGTTATTCTATTCTCTCACGGATGGTGAGGACACGCACTACCAATCAGGATGGACGACCACCAGTACCACCAGTTGGGGAGACTAGAGACCGAGGATGTGGTCGAGGCCGTGGTAGGGGCAGGGGTGTGGCCCGCACAACAGCTAGGCAGCACCTGCAGATCCACCAGCCGCCCAAATTCAGGATTAGGTCCCAGTTGCGGACGCTCCAGCAGTACCAGCGCAGGCACCGGCTGTGCCTATTGTTATTCTAGGCCTTTAGGAGGCCCTGGCCCAAATTCTATCAGTGTGCACTGGCCTGGCTCAGGCGGTCTCAGTTACTGCAGCCGCAACTACTTCTCAGGCAGGGGGAGGCACTCAGACTCCCGCCGCTCGCACACCTGAGCAGGTCCTGCAGGGACTTTAGACACCGGGGGCACATCCAGCCTAGCCGGTTGTAGCTTCTCAAGACTATGTAGCTCCTGTTATGCCAGAGGACAAGCAGCACAGATTGGAGAGGTTTGGTAGACTTCAGCCTCCTACTTTCGATGGTGCAAACTGTGAGGATGCCCAGGGTTTCTTTGACAAGTGTCAGAGGATACTTCGGACCGCGGGTATTTTGGAGACCAGTGGGGTTCACTACTTTCCAGTTCTCCGGTGCTGCACTTAGTTGGTGGGAGGCTTACGAGAGGCGTAGGCCGGTTGGCTCAGTGCCCCTTTCTTGGTAGCAGTTCTCCATTCTCTTACTGGAGAAGTTTGTACCCGAGTCTCGCCGAGAGGAGCTGTGCAGGCAGTTCAAGCAGCTTCGTCAATGTGACAGATCTATTACACAGTATGAGATGCTTTTCTCCAAGTTGGCTCGTCATGCGGTCTGGTTAGTTCCCACGGATCGAGAGAGGATCAGGAGGTTTATAGATGGCCTCGGTTTTCAGCTTCGGTTGCTTATGACCAGAGAGAGAGTATCTGGTGCTACTTTTGATGAGATTGTTGATGTAGCTCGACAAATTGAGATGGTTCGTGGTCAGGAGAGGGTTGAGAGGGAGGCTAAGAGGCCTCGTGGTCAGGGTGGATTCAGTGGTACTCATCACGAAAGCTAGTTTCAGCACAGCAAAGGCCGCCTATTCAGGCATGCTCAGCCAGCTCGCCCAGCTTATCGTGGAGCATCATCAGGCCATGGTGCTCACAGTTCTCATCAGGGCCATTCCTCACTTAGTGTCCTTCCAGCCCAGAGTTCGTCCCGTGCTCCATCAGTTCAGGGCTCTTCTATGCCAGGTTCTTCTGCTAGTCATCCCGGTGCTAGGGTTTCCCTTCAGTCCCCGTCTCCAGCACTAGGGAGTTGATATGAGTGTGGAGAGTTGGGGCATATGTGGAGGCAGTGTCCTCGTCGTCTTGGGGGTTCATCTCAGTAGAGGAGTCAGCCCTCGACTTCAACACCAGTTACTTCACCACCCACCCACCCAGCTAGGGGTGGAGGACAGTCAGCTGGGGGTCGCCCCAGAGGGGCAGTGTAGAGACTCCTACCATTGATTCAGTCCCGGTAGTGAGGGACTTTCCGGATGTGTTTCCTGCAGACCTGCCGGGCATGCCACCGGACAGGGATATTGATTTTGGTATTGATTTGATGTCGGGCACTCAAGCCATTTCTATTCCACCGTATCATATGGCACCAGCGGTGTTGAAGGAGTTGAAGGAGCAGCTTCAGGAACTCCTTGATAAGGGGTTTATTCGGCATAGTGTGTCGCCTTGGGGTGCGCCTGTTTTATTTGTGAAGAAGAAGGATGGAACGATGAGGATGTGCATTGATTACAGGCAGTTGAACAAGGTCACAATCAAGAACAAGTATCCTTTGCCTCGTATTGATGATTTAATTGACCAGCTTCAGGGAGGGAGAGTGTTCTCCAAGATTGATCTCCGTTCAGGGTATCACCAATTGAAGATCAGGGACTTGGATATTCTTAAGACAGCTTTCAGGACCCGATATGGTCATTATGAGTTCCTTGTGATGTCTTTTGGGCTGACCAATGCCCCAGCAACATTCATGCATTTGATGAACAGCGTGTTCCGGTCATATCTCGTCTCGTTTGTGATTGTTTTCATTGATGATATCGTGGTGTACTCGCGTAGTCAGGAGGAGCACGCCGAGAATTTGAGAGTTGTATTGCAGCGGTTGAGGGAGGAGAAGCTTTATGCAAAGTTCTCCAAGTGTGAGTTTTGGCTCAATTCAGTGGCTTTCTTGGGGCACGTGGTGTCCAGTGAGGGTATTCAGGTTGATCCAAAGAAGATAGAGGCGGTTCAGAGTTGGCCCAGGCCGTCCTCAGCCACAGAGATTCGCAGCTTTCTTGGTTTGGTGGGTTATTACCGTCAATTCGTTCAGGGATTTTCATCTATTGCATCACCCTTGACCAAATTGACTCAAAAGGGTGCGCTATTCATGTGGTCGGATGAGTGTGAGGCGAGCTTTCAGAAGCTAAAGACTGCCTTAACCAGAGCTGTCGCACCCCCTTTTTCCTCGCGGAGTCCGGGTTTCGACATTTTTGGGACAACTCCTTTCCTTTTGGGAATTGGGTATGAGATTTGAAGAGTCGCCACCTAACGGATTAAGGTGCGTTAGGGCACCTGGAGCAAATAACTCATGATTACATTACCATAGATTGGGTAAGGGCTCGAAATTACCTTGAGGGGAAGGTGTTAGGCACCCCTCGAGGTCCACAACGGTGAGTCCCGGCCAAACTCGAGTTAAGTTAATTAGTCTTATAAGCAAATTTAAACAAATAGATATTACTCTTAAAACAAGGAGTAAAGGGGGTCCCAGGTTTTTTAGCCTATAGGATCACTTCTGTGCAATACTTGGTAATCGTCCCTAAATTGGGGTGCTACACATAGTGTTAGCGCACATGTCATCATTTCCTTTACTACCCAATTACCCTTCCCTTTTCAATTATTACCTAAGCGTTCTAATGACATCCAGTACATACCTTACGCGTGTGTCACACTTCATTTTTACACATCCGAAGGTAGTATATGGGAGTTTTTCCACTTTAAGTGACATTATTCAAAATGGGATTATTTATTCAATTCAGAGTCGCCACTTGGGATAGTTTGTTTTCTGGTGTCCCAAGTCACCGGTTTATTTTAAATCTCAAAACGAGGAAATTTCAACTTTCCTTTTGAAGTCTGCGAACCAGAAATTCTGAATAAGGAATTCTGTTAACCCGAGGGAAGGTGTTAGGCACCCCCGGATTCCGTGGTTCTAGCACGGTCGATTAAACTATTATAATTGGCCTATTATCTGATTTTAATACATGTTTTAACCTATGATACAATTTTAACTTATTAAACCGCTTTTAATTATTTTTTAGGAAGATTCAACGTTATTTAAAACATGCCTTGAACCACGCCACATGAAATGCACCCTCAGTCCACGACACATTTTATTTAACGTTGTTGAGATTTGGATTTGGGTCACATGAAATGCACACCCGAGTTTAAGGAAAGTAATTAAATTACGCGCCTAAAGCAACTACGTGCTTTCAAGTTATAGCAAGGTTTGCGAGGGCCATGAAAAATTCAACTAATGGCACACCTCGATTTCTAAAGAGTTAAAATTAATAAAGTGAGGGCCATGGATTATGGAAGTCAATTGTGGAAAATGGGTTAACTATTGGTTCGTTACAAGTTCAAATCCCTACGGCCTGTTAGCAGTTGCGCATTCAACACCACTAAATTTTAAATCCAAACTCAGAATTAACCGGACAAATCGAATAAACTGACCTTCAAGCTTGCCATCCATATTTAAAAATCACCCAAAGAAACTGACATATCCATCTTATAAGAAGAGATAAAATAAATATAGAACAAACAAAATAGTTTAACATAGCTAAAGCACATATTTCAATTTCTAAGCTCATTTCAAATGAACACATTCAATTCTTCGAGCCACTCAAACGACAGATCTGTGGCTTTGCAAATGAAATTCTAACAATGACTAATTACCAACAACAAACACCAAATTATCCCTTAACATCTAACAACTCAAATATCTAAATTCAACCTACTGAAAATTCAAAGCTTATCAAAGACGGAATTCTTTAAAAATCAGTTTAGCAAATAGACGTGCTAGATTTAACAATTGATTACGGAACTCACAGCATTTTTCCTTCGAATTCCTCAAACAAAAACAACAAAACAAAACAAAAAAATAGATAGCGAGAACAGAAAAAAGGGGAACGAGTGGGGAAATTGAAACAATGAAATAGCAAAAAAAGAGGGAAACGAACACAAACAAAGGGGGGAAAGGAAAAGAATCCAAAATTGGATTTAAATATGCAATGATATAAATTCTGAAGGATTTAGTACCAGTACTGATAAATTTCTTGGAAATAGGGGGGTACACGGCATATTTGCTTTGAGCCACCAAAAAGAATAAATCTCTGAAGCAAGAGAACAGCACAACAACATCAGTAGCGTTTCTTCACCAAAAACCAGGAGAATCGACACCGAATTCCCAAAAAACTGAAACCAAACCTTCAAATTCCAGCTTCCTTTTGATTTTGTTTGAAACCATTTTTTTCGAATTTTTGTTTAATTCCAGCTTCCTAATGTTTTTTTTTTGTATTTTCTGTGCGTGAAATTTTGAGAAAATGTAAGAAGAAGAAGGGAG
>NW_017670821.1:280640-313646 GCF_001879085.1 Nicotiana attenuata
CCACCACGAGAGAGATTCCTTTATAGCCAAGGATATGTAGCAACCTCGAAAAGCAAGGTTCGGTCAAACTTTTTCAAAAATGGCTTCATGAGTTTCAAACGGGCAAAAAGTCCCTCATTTGCTCACTTTATCTTGCCCGAAAACTTCATGTTCCTGACAAAGAGGGCAGCGTGTAAGCCACTGATTTTTCACCTATACGAAATACCTCTATAAAATCCAAGAAATAATATTTGTTAATTATTTCATTTTTGAGATTTGTTAGAATTTTATGCATTTTGCGGATGTTAGTTTGTTAATCATCGAAACATATCAAAATATCACGCATACGAATTTACGTTTATTTACTTAAGATCAATTGGTAGTTTTACTTGTTTTACAATAATGCAAAATACAAAAAAAATGCTTCATTTACACTTTTTCCTTTTATGTATTTTCTCTTTTAATTTAGGATTAAAATTAGCTTTTATAATTTTCCTAATTAGTTTAATTTCAATTTAGATAATCCTAGGATTTTAATTTTAGATTTTTTATTAAAGAAAAGAAGAAAAAGAAAATAGAAAGAATTTGAAAGAAAGATTTAATTGATTATTGAGCTACGTTCTTCGTACCCAAAATTAGACCAAATTTTTCCCTACCTACCCAAATCCCAAACCCATTAATTCTAGCTCATATCCTTAACCTATCCCTACCCTATATAATAGTACCTAATACTACATAGACCTTTTACCTTAAACCCCCTCAGCAACGGCGCATTGGGTTTCCTTTCTGAGTCTTTTTCCTTATATTTTTAAAAGAATATCAGAAAAAGACCCCCCCCCCCCAGTAGCCATTCGTTCAGCAAACAAAAACTCCTGACTAGGGAATGGAGGCCCTATGTCTAAAAAGCTCAACTCAGGGAATGGAGCCCTAATGTTGGTAAAAGGCGACTAGGGAACGGAGGCCCTATGTCTAAAAACTCAACTCAGGAATGGGAGCCCTAATGGTTTCATATGCCGACTAGGGAATGGAGGCCCTATGTCTAAAAAGCTCAACTCAGGGATTGGAGCCCTAATGTTGGTAAAAAGGCGACTAGGGAATGGAGACCCTATGTCTAAAAACTCAACTCAGGGATTAGAGCCCTAATGTTGGTAAAACGGTGACTAGGGAATGGAGGCCCTATCTAAAATCTCAACCCAGGGATTGGAGCCCTAATATTGGTAAAAAGGCGACTAGGGAATGGAGGCCCTATGTCTAAAAACTCAACTCAGGGATTGGAGCCCTGATGTTGGTAAAAAAGGCGACTAGAGAACAAAGGCCCTATGTCTAAAAACTCAACTCAGGGATTGGAGCCCTAATGTTGGTAAAAGGCGACTAAGGAATGGAGGCCCTATGTCTAAAAATCTCAACTCAGGGATTGGAGCCCTAATGTTGGCAAAAAAGGCGACTAGGGAATGGAGTCTAAAAATTTCAACTCAGGGATTGGAGCCCTAGTGTTGGCAAAAAAGGCGACTAGGGAATGGAGGCCCTATGTCTAAAAATCTCAACTCAGGGATTGGAGCCCTAATGTTGGCAAAAAAGGCGACTAGGGAGTGGAGGCCCTATGTCTAAAAATTTCAACTCAGGGATTGGATCCCTAATGTTGGCAAAAAAGGCGACTAGGGAATGGAGGCCCTATGTCTAAAAACTCAACTCAGGGATTGGAGCCCTAATGTTGGAAAAGCATAAAAGATTGATATTAGGGATTCTAGACATCATTTTTTTTTTTGCATTTTCTTCTTATTTCAATTTTTTTTTCATTTCAATTTTCATTTCATTTTTTTTTTAGTAAAAATGCAGGAAAGAATTTGGAGGAAACTTCCCTTTTGGGTTGATTCCTTGTTGCAAAGTTGTTTCTAGCACTTGCGCATTTCTTTTCCTTTTTGGTTGCGCCTGCTTCTTGCATGGTTGCTTGGATTGCACCTGTTTCAATTTTTTCAAACAAAGAACAATTGTTAGTTTGAAATGGTGGTTGGTTTTGTGGCCTTGATTGTTTTGATCACTTGATTTCGGCCCTTTCAACTGCAATTGGTTGCTTCCTGAACACCGATTGCATTTCTGTCCTTGGAGAAAACTCCGGCTTTTCTAGACTTTGTCATGATGATTGGTCGGTGGAACTCAACCTTTTCGACTTTATTTTGCCTTCGTAGGCCTTTCCTTTCTTCCAACTTTAATTTCAGAGCATTTGGGGTACCTTGACTTTTCAAACCTTTGCCGAGACGGTTAGCCACGTGGGACTCAACCTTTTCAACTTCATTTGCCTTTATAGGCACTTCAATTTGATTTTCTCCTTCCAAGAGTTTTGATTTCGAAGCATCGGCCGCCATGGCTAGTCGGGGTCGACTTGATGCCCCTGACGAGGCTGGGTGCCTTTCTGCACATTAACTCGCGCCAAATGAGAACCCTGTAAATCAGTCTTGCCATCCTTTCTTTGTCTTAGTTTCGGAACAGTGTTAGACCGAAAGGGATTCAAAGAAAACAAACAATGGAATGGAGAATGAGTTTAAAACAAGAGGTGTCCCTTTCGGGGAGAGGAAAGAAGGACTTATCTGGAGTACATACGGACTTCAATGAACATGACATGCCTTTTGGACTGGATGCCTGATCTGTGTAAACCGTACGACTCTCATAAATTCATCACAAATTTGCCTTGAAACCGAGAACCTTGCCAAGACTTTGTCGATGTCGATGGTTCTAAGGATCCTCTTTTCGATCAGGGACGCCCTTTGCGGGTTTTCACGAGCTGACCTCTCTCATTTCTCTACTCACCATCGCCTTATAGTGCTCTTTGCTAGTTTTCACTAACAAGACTCTCTCATTTTGATTTCTTTGCTTTTTGTCGCCTCACGGTGCCCGTGTGGGTTTTCACCAATAAGACTCTCTCATTTTATTTCTCTCATTTTGTTGTATCAGATCCAAGTAACTCTATCCTCCTATTTCGAACCTCTTTGCCGATTGATCAGAAGGACTTGAACAAGGTTTGGGTAAAAAGAATTTGGATTGAATTACAGCTTTGGAACCGTTCAGGCAGGATCATCGCCGGACCATTATAACTTCTGCCCCAGTTTTACTTTTGGGGGAATTAGGATTTTTATTTTGGTGTGACTGAACCCCAGAGAGAGGCTGCCTACGTATCCTTTCGGAATCAAGTCGAACGTAGTTCAGGGAAACTTTATTTTTATTTTTCTTTTGTTTTTCTGTTTTGTTTTGTTTTCTCTCTCTTTTTCCTTTTCTTTTTTCTTTTTTTTCATCTTTTTTTTTCATTTTTCTGTTTTTTCTTTCCCCTTTTTTTGTATTTTTCTTTTTCTTCTCTTTTTTTTCATTTTTTCATATTTTTTTTTGTATTAACACTTTCAGGTTCCAAATAGGGTAATCGAAGAAAAGTAACCGGCTCAAAAGGTTTGCAATGGGTTGATAGTGTTTGGATAGTGAGAAAGGAAGCCTTCTTCATCCCAATCGGAGAACATTAATGCTATATAGAGGATCCAACAGAGTACCTTTTGATTTCATTTGCATTGACAGTTGTTTCAGGGACATTTCCTTTGATGTATCCCAAGTACAACGCACTCTTTTGACAGTACTCTTGTTGTAATGTATGGACCTTTCCAATCTGTAGCCAATTTTCCTTCAACTGTTCCAACTCTTTGTTTTATTTCCTTTAAACTTAATCTTCTTTGCATTTTGACTCTTGATTCATTATTT
The DNA here is from genome assembly GCF_001879085.1 of Nicotiana attenuata. NCBI lineage: Eukaryota > Viridiplantae > Streptophyta > Magnoliopsida > Solanales > Solanaceae > Nicotiana > Nicotiana attenuata. The sequence continues at coordinate 284,358 of NW_017670821.1, forward strand.
CGAAGTCTGACAGCGTTTTGGGATCTGGGCATGAAGTCCGCAAGCATGTCATGTTATTGAAATCTGCGTTTAACAGAACTGAAAAGAGAATAAGAAAAAATGACAAGATTAAGAAAAGGGACATTCCTGGACAATGAAATATTAATTTCATTTGATTTTTTTTTTGATTTTTTTTGTTTTTTTTATTTTTCTTTTTCAATTTTGAAGATAGAAGGGTTTACATCGGAAAGTAAGACAATAAAGTAAAACATCCGGATCACACCCTAGATAATCCGGACGCAGAAAGGACAGCAAGATTGGCTACCGAGACTCCCGTCTGATTGGGAACTTTCAGGCTTGGCGACCGTTTTTTGGCTTTTCTTCAGTTTCGGTCATGGATGCAATGGCCTTCAGTGCCGGATCACATTTCTCAGCCTCACAAATCATTCCAACCATTGGCCCGATGTTGTGGGCAGACAATAGATTGTTCATCACATCAGGAGCATCTTCATCCCGAAAAATGATTTTTCAGCTTCAATCGAATCCTCAACTGCCCTTTTGAGGGTCCAACAGTCCTTTGCACTGTGTCCCACTGCTCCAGAGTGGTATTCACATATAGCATCAGCTCGGTGCGAGGGGGACTCAGGGTTCGGCTGGTTCGGGGCCACTGGCTGCAATAGATTTAGCCTGATTAGCTTTTGGAACAAGCTTGAATATGATTCACCAATAGGGTGAACTGATTCTTTCTGAAAGGCTTTCTTGGGCGATGATTGTATTGGGGATCATTTGGTTGAGGATTATATGGAGCTTGGTAAGGATAGGCATTTCTGGGAAGTGGAGCTCAATTTTGTGTATAATGTTGTGGTCGCGGGTAAGGTTGCGCGTTCATCACCGCATGGGGAGGCGGTGCCACGGCATAAGCAGCATCTTGAAGGGGATAATAGTGTGGTGGGACGATAGGAGGCACATATGATTGGCTGAATGACCTGCGGGCCCCCCTCGACCTTGAAGCCATCATGACTCCCTCTTCATTCCCATTTCTGTTTATCAAACTCTTCGAACCATTCTGAGCAGACTGTGATATGGCCTTAAAAGCAGCATGACTCAAGATTCGACCTGTTTTTAAACTGTTCTCAACCATTTCCACGATTTTGATAGTCTCAGCAAATGGGTTACCCACAGCAGACATCATGTTCTGGAAGTAGTCGGCCTCTTGGGCCTGCAGAAAGACCGTGACCATTTCAATTTCGTCCATTGGAGGCTTTACCCTGGCAGCTTGCTCACGCCATTTGACAGCGTATTCACGGAAGCTTTCCGCGGTTTTCTTTTTCAAATTGGACAAAGTGTTTCTGTCGGGGGCGATGTCCACATTATACTGGAATTGGCAGACAAAATCTCGGGCCATATCGTCCCACACGTGCCAATGAGCAATTTTGCTGATCCGTATACCACTCAGAAGCGATTCCGGTGAGGCTTTCCCCAAAATAGGCCATTAGTAGCTCCTATTTTCCACTAACACCCCTCAACTGTTACGTTATCGTTTCAGATGAACGATCGGGTCTCCATTCCCGTCGTACTTTTCAAACTTTGGCATCTTGAAGCCAACTGGCAAGTATACATGGGGAAACATATAGAGGTCAGAGTACGAGACACTCTTTTGGCCACTCAGACCTTGCATGTTTTTCAAGCTTTGTTCCAGGCCCTTCATCTTCCGAGCAATCTCCTCTTGCTCGGGATTTCTAACGACCTTTTCTTGCTCCACCGAGAGATCATATCGCGGAGGTTGAGTGAAAGAGTACGGGGTCACATATGTTATATCTGATTGAAGTTGTGGACCCTGAAAGGTGAACATTGGAGGTGGTGCCCTTGGAGTCGGTGCCTGGGGGCGAACCACAGAAGGCATGTCAGGATTATTGGAGGGTATTGGAGGGTGCCCGCATGGGATGAGCGGGTTGGGCACAGGGGCATTGGTAACCTCACCTGACCTGGGGATCAACTCAGGAAACCCAGGGATTGCACTTGGCGGTTCCCTACCATTAGACCAGGCGTCCCACATTTCCCATATGCGGAGATGCAACATCTTATTCTCTTCAATAGCTGCTGGTTCCAGCTACAGAATAGCCGATGATGGGATATCCTCAAAATCGATGTTTGGTAGGTTGCTTGCGGAAGCCATCTGTGCCTTTGGATCTTGTGAAGGAGGGGAGGCTAGACTACCAACAAAACCAACCACCAAAACCTGGCTAGTTTGCACATCCAACAACCTTGTTAGTTTCGAAACAATTAACATATAGGAAATCGCACGTTGGGATGCAATGCACCTAACAGTTAAACGCTTCTACCATGTGTTTGAACGGTTGCATGTTTCATCCCGGCCTTAACTAACTTTTCAGTATGGACCTCTTTTCTTCAATCAATGTTTCTCTCTAATCACTCTTGATTTTTCATCTCATTTTTTTTCGCTCTTTTATTTTTGGCACTCTCTTTTCTCTTTTTGTTTGTCACTCTTCATTTCTTGTCGCTCTTGTTTTTTGTTTTTTGTCACTCTTTTTTTTTCAATTTCTTTTTTTTTCAGTTTATTTTTTCACTAATTTATTTTATGGCTATGATCGAATCCGATGGGGATTGCCTACGTATCATGACCCCGCATGAATCAGATCTTGCGTAGTTCGGGAAGATTGAATGGAGTAAATAAACTAACTTTTTTTTTTGTTTACTTTTCTAAAACTCAGACCATGAAAGCTTTAAGGCAAAAGAAAAATATTTTTGATTTTTGATTTTTTTTTGATGATTTTTTTTTTAATTTCTTTTGGAATTTTCTAAAAAAAATGCTTTAAAAGAAGAAAGAAAATATATTTTCTTTTTTGGATTTTTGATTTTGATTTTTCTTTTACTTTTGAAAGAAAGACTTCTAAAAATTCCTTTTCTTTTGATTGGACCTTTGGGAATTTCAAAAGTAAAAGGAAAATATTTTTTTTTTAATTTTCATTTGTTTTCTCTTTTTCTAAGGAAGAAAGAAAATATTTTTAGATTTTGGATGTAACCTCTTAATTTTCGAAGGAGGGACTTTTTTTTAAGAAAATTTGAATTTTTGAATTTTTATTTATTTACAAAAGTACTTCTAAGAAAAGCAAAAATATTTTTTAGACTTTAGTTTTTTTTTTTCAAAACTTTTATTGATATTTGCAAAAGAAAGACTTCTAAAGAAGAAAAGAGTATTTTTGGATTTTTGTTTCGGATTTTTTTTTTGAATTTTTTCTTTTGAAAAATACTTCGAAATGAAGGAAACCCGTATTGAATTTTGTTTTTTTATTGATTTTTCTTTTTTTCTCATGAAAGACATTAGAAAGAAGGAAACCTTTTTTTTTTGAGTTTAAAAACTACTTTTACTTTCCTTTTTTTTTGAATTTTCTGAGGAAAGATTTTTAAAGAAGGAACTTAAGGAAAATATTTTTGGATTTTTGAAAATTGGGGTCGGAACCGATGAGGTTTGCCTACGTATCTCACATGTGAGAATCAGACCCGCGTAGTTCGGTCAGTTTCGATGGAACAGGGGAAACCATGACACTTGAAAATTTTGGCTCATTTTGAAATGACTTTTTTCTTTTTTTTCTTTTCAGAATTTCGGCAGAGTTTTAGAATTTTCTAATACCTACCTCACTCTTGGTTTTTCTTTTTTCCTTTTTATTTTGATTTTCTTTCCATATTCTAGAAGCCGGTCAACATGCAAGCCGAAACAAATAGATGCGCAAGTAGCACGTAAGATGCATCAGGATGGTCATTTCATTTCGGGTACACCTGTCCTAGACAGACTTAACCCATGTGTTGAGTCTCCAAAGTCAAATGCACGTGATGCAAGCAAACGTTCCTACTAGGGATCCGGCATGTGGTTTTGTTATACTAGGTTTAAAACCTGGGTTTATTGTTCTAGACCTGGCTTACCCGAGCGGACAGCTCGAGCCGATGGGGGGCAGCGTACCAGGAATACAGAAGCTTCACCGGCTTTGCAACTTGTCCGAACCTCGTTCTAAAAATGGATAAGACTCTAAACAGAAGAGAAGTCACACGAAGTGCACACTCCCCAGATGATTTAGAAGACTCAGAGAGAAGAAGGGTTTCGTAGCAGTTTATATGCAGTTCACACAATATCAAAGCGGTGAAAGCAGCAATTAGCACATTAGGTTCAAACATGTAGAAAAATCAGATAATATATAAAGCCAATCATAACAGTTATCCTAAGCTCGAATTCTTGAACCCTGAACCGGAGTTTTGGGTTTGGATCCCTAGCAGAGTCACCAGAGCTGTCACACCTCCTTTTCACACACCCGAAGGTAGTATATGGGAGTTTTTCCACTTTAAGTAACATTATTCGAAATGAGATTATTTATTCAATTCAGAGTCGCCACTTGGGATAGTTTGTTTTCTGGTGTCCCAAGTCACCGGTTTATTTTAAATCCCAAATCGAGGAAATTTCGACTTTCCTTTTGAAGTCTGCGAACCAGAAATTCTGAATAAGGAATTCTGTTAACCCGAGGGAAGGTGTTAGGCACCCCCGGATTCCGTGGTTCTAGCACGGTCGCTTAAACTATTATAATTGGCCTATTATCTGATTTTAATACATGTTTTAACCTATGGTACAATTTTAACTTATTAAACCGTTTTTAATTATTTTTTAGGAAGATTCAACGTTATTTAAAACACGCCTTGAACCACGCCACATGAAATGCACCCGCAGTCCACGACACATTTTATTTAACGTTGTTGAGATTTGAATTTGGGTCACATGAAATGCACACCCGAGTTTAAGGAAATTAATTTAAATTACGCGCCTAAAGCAACTACGCGCTTTCAAGTTAATAGCAAGGTTTGCGAGGGCCATGGAAAATTCAACTAATGGCAGACCTCGATTTCTAAAGAGTTAAAATTAATTAAGTGAGGCCATGGATTATGGAATTCAATTGTGGAAAATGGGTTAACTATTTGTTCGTTAACAAGTTCAAATCCCTGCGGCCTGTTAGCAGTTGCGCATTCAACACCACTAAATTTTAAATCCAAACTCGGAATTAACCGGACAAATCGAATAAACTGACCTTCAAGCTTGCCATCCATATTTAAAAATTACCCAAAGAAACTGACATATCCATCTTATAAGATGAGATAAAATAAATATAGAACAAACAAAATAGTTTAACATAGCTAAAGCACATATTTCAATTTCTAAGCTCATTTCAAATGAACACATTCAATTCTTCGAGCCACTCAAACGACAGATCTGTGGCTTTGCAAATGAAATTCTAACAATGACTAATTACCAACAACAAACACCAAATTATCCCTTAACATCTAACAACTCAAATATCTAAATTCAACCTACTGAAAATTCAAAGCTTATCAAAGACGGAATTCTTTAAAAATCAGTTTAGCAAATAGACGTGCTAGATTTAACAATTGATTACGGAACTCACAGCATTTTTCCTTCGAATTCCTCAAACAAAAACAACAAAACAAAACAAAAAAATAGATAGCGAGAACAGAAAAAAGGGGAACGAGTGGGGAAATTGAAACAATGAAATAGCAAAAAAAGAGGGAAACGAACACAAACAAAGGGGGGAAAGGAAAAGAATCCAAAATTGGATTTAAATATGCAATGATATAAATTCTGAAGGATTTAGTACCAGTACTGATAAATTTCTTGGAAATAGGGGGGTACACGGCATATTTGCTTTGAGCCACCAAAAAGAATAAATCTCTGAAGCAAGAGAACAGCACAACAACATCAGTAGCGTTTCTTCACCAAAAACCAGGAGAATCGACACCGAATTCCCAAAAAACTGAAACCAAACCTTCAAATTCCAGCTTCCTTTTGATTTTGTTTGAAACCATTTTTTTCGAATTTTTGTTTAATTCCAGCTTCCTAATGTTTTTTTTTGTATTTTCTGTGCGTGAAATTTTGAGAAAATGTAAGAAGAAGAAGGGAGTTTTTGTTTGCTGAAGATGGCTAACCTGGGGGGGGGGGGGTCTGTTCTTCTGATATTCTTTATAAAATATAGAGAAAAAGACTCCAGAAAAGAAAACCCAATGCGCCGTTGCTGAAGGGGGTCTAAGGGTAAGGTCTATGTAGGTATTAGGTACTATTATATAAGGGTAGGGATTAGGTTAGAGGTATGAGCCTAGGAATTATGGGTTTGGGAATTATGGGCTAGGTAGGAAAATTTGGGTCTAATTTGGGTACAAGAACTAGCTCAATATCCAATTAAATCTTTTCTTCAAATTCTTTTTCCTATCTTTCTTTTTCTTTTTCTTTAATAAAAAATCCTAAAATTAAAATCCTAGGTTATCTAAAAATGTGAAATTAAACTAATTACGAAAATTATAAAAGCTACTTAATCCTAAATTAAAAGAGAAAAAATCAATAAAAGGAAAAAGTGTAAAAATGAAGCAATTTTTTTGTGATTTTCAATTTATTGTAAAACAAGTAACTACCAATTGATCTTAACAATGTAAAAATAAAGCGTAAATGTCATGCGTGATATTTTTGATATTTTTCATGATTTAAACAAAACTTAAACATGCACAAAATGCATAAAATTCTACAAAAAATCCTAAAATGGCAAATAATTAACAAAAATCTATTTTCTTGGGATTTTATAGGAGTATTTCGTATAGGGCAAAAATCACGTGCTTACAGCTGCCCCTCTTTGCTCGGAAACATGAAGAGTTTTCGGGCAAAGATAAAGTGAGCAATATGAGGGATTTTTGCCCGTTTGAAACTCCATGAGAAGCATTTTTGAAAAAGTTTGACCGAACCTTGCTTCAGAGGTTGCCTACATATCCTTGGCTATAAAGGAATCAGGTCAGTGTAGTTCTGGAAGTTTTGGTAGTTGGGACTACCGGGAAGCTATGATTTCACTGCTGTTGCTGCTGTTTCTGCTTGCTAAGCTCCTTATTACACCAAAATAAAAAATAAAAGCTAAACTAGCTAAGTCTATCAACTACGAGTTACAAGATTCCTATCTATAAATCTTTTGAAGCTTGATCTTGAGTCTTGGCGGGTTCTCGCTGCAGACTCCGATCTGAATCTTGATGTTCGTCAGCTGTAACCGTTGGTTCATTCTTCAGCTTTGGATCAAAGCGGGACATGCGAAACTTGTGACTTCAATCATATTATGAGCAGTCCGCATCTCTGTCCGCTTCATCATTTTGAATTCACTTCTTTTGTTCTTTTTCTTCTTTTCTTTATTCTGGACTGAGGCTCATTCTTTCGGCTACCTCGGATCCTGTGCCTCGAGGTCAAACCTGCTCAGATGCCAAAACAAACAAACGAACGAAATTTTTCTGCCCTAGTTTTCACTAGGAAAATTTCGTGAGTTATTTGTGAAAAAAGTCTGAACATATTCTCTTTTTTTTCTTGTCTCTTTTCTTTTCCCTTTTTTTTTTTTGAAAGCAAATAAAATAAGAATTATGTCTATCTAGAAGGGAAAAGGTTAGGAAATGGAGTCCTATATCTAAAATATCAACTTAGGGATTGGAGCCCTAATGTTGGTATAAAGGCAACTAGGAAATGGAGGCCCTATGTCTAAAAACACAACTCAGGGATTGGAGCCCTAATGTTGGTAAAAGGCGACTAGGAAATGGAGGCCCTATGTCTAAAAACTCAACTCAGGGATTGGAGCCCTAATGTTGGTAAAAAGGCGACTAGGGAATGGAGGCCCTATCTCTAAAATCTCAACTCAGGGATTGGAGCCCTAATGTTGGTAAAACGGTGACTAGGGAATGGAGGCCCTATCTAAAATCTCAACTCAGGGATTGGAGCCCTAATATTGGTAAAAAGGGGACTAGGGAATGGAGGCTCTATGTCTAAAAACTCAACTCAGGGATTGGAGCCCTAATGTTGGTAAAAAAGGCGACTAGGGAACGGAGGCCCTATGTCTAAAAACTCAACTGTCACGACCTTAGTTCACCAACCGTGAACATGTCATGACGGCACCTGGTCCCCATGACCAGGTAAGCCTAACATTTGCGGAAATATAATAATTGCGGAAAAATAGAGAAAATCAATTCGAATATCTAAAGGAAACTGTACTGAATGCCGCTTGGCAAGTACAACTCAATATCACAAGTCTAAAACAATTCCCAAAACCCGGAAACTCACGGGCAACACAGGCTACAGAAGTGTATAGTAAAGGTTCCATACTCCAGAATTTCTAACAACCGAAAGAAGGAAAAACTAAGTACTAAAGATAGAATAAGAGGGAGACTCGTCGGTCTGCGGACGCAGCAGATCTACCTCGAAGTCTCTGTAGTCCTCCTGCCTCACTGATAGTGCGCCTGAGTAGAGGTACCTGGATGATCTGCACATGAAAAACATGCGCAGGAAGGGCATAAGTACACCACAGCGGTACTCAGTAAGTGCCAAGCCTAACCTCGGTTGGGTAGTGACGAGGAAGGTCAGGGTCATACTGAGACAAAATATAGTAATAACAGTAATTAACAGTATGATAATCTGACAGAAATAATAAAGACAGCAGTGGAATAAGACAGGTTAAACAAGGCAATAGCAAGTACACAAGAACGGAACAACCACAGAATAAGTACAGCTCAATACCAATGGCAACAATGAGGATCTCCCAGGATACCGTCCTGTAGTCCTTTCTCAACTGTCCAGTGGATCTCCCGGGATACCGTCCCGTAGTCCATCATATGTGTATATCCGAAGGATCTCCCGGGATACCGTCCCGTAGTCCAACCATCAATGTGCAGGAGGGATCTATCGGGAATCGAACCCGCAGTCCCAAAGTAAAAGTGCAGGGGGATCTATTGGGAATCGAACCCGTAGTCCCAAAGTAAACAAACAAGGGGGGGGAGCTACCGGAATCCCACATCCGTAGTCCCAATGTAAATGCGCAACCACAACCAGAAGATATTCAGAAATGCAGTACAAGAAAAACAACATCAGGTAGTACTAGCCTAGCATGCTTCACGTAGTACAGTCAAGGCAACTTAAACAATTAGGCAAGTTAAATCAACTAAACATGCTTTTCTAATCTAACACAGGTTATAACTGCAATAAAACAAGGCAAATATGAAGGAAACTCAGTCTCAATATCTTAAGTAAAAACCGAATTTTTCAACAATTAGCTCAAGTACGCGCTCGTCACCTCACGTACAAGGCACTCAATTACCACATATCATATCCTAAGGGGAAAGGTCCCCCACACAAGGTTAGACAAGCCACTTACCTCAAATCGGCACCAAAATCAACTCGAAATCACACTTTTGCCACGAGTATCTGACTCCAAATGGCCCAAATCTATTCAATTCAATTACATATCGTAAGTAATATTGAAAACAATTGATTCCACTATTAAATTTAAAGCTAGGACGCAAAAATAGGTAAAATGACCAAAACGCCCCTCAGGCCAACGGCTCGGAATCGAATAATTTTCACATTTTCAGAACCCTCGTACTCTCACGAGTCTAACCATATAAAAATCTCCCAAATCAGAGGTCAATTGCCCACTCAAAACTCAATAATTAGGTCTATGAAGTTTCTTCCAATTTTTCCCAATTTTGACCTTGAATTCGAATTCTAATGGTGGATTTAACTATATAATGATGAAATATAACAAGAAGGGACCAAAGAAACATTACCCAGTGATCTTCACTTCAACTCCCACTCAGAATCGCCTTAAACTGAGCTCTCAATTGATTTTTGTAACTTATGAACTCAAACCCTCGAAATTTCTATTTCTGCCCAGGGATTTCCGCTTCTGCGGACAAGGGACCGCTTCTGCGGTCCCGCTTATGCGGAAAGTGAGCCGCTTCTGCGACTCTCACTAAAACAACCACATCCGCTTCTGCGGTCCAGTCAACCGCTTATGCGGTTCCGCTTATGCGGATTATCCACCGCTTCTGCGGTTCCAAATAAAAGCCAAACGGCCGCATCTGCGGCTATTTTCTCGCAGATGCGAGGCCGCTTCTGCGGAATTTCCTCCGCATCTGCGACGCCTGGAAACTCTGCCCCAAACCGCTTCTGCGATGATCCAGCCGCTTATGCGGCTCCGCTTCTGCGTTCCCAAGCCGCAGAAGCGAAAATACCAGAAGATGAAAAGAACCAGCTGCTGCAACACTTCAAAAATCTCCCCGTTAACCACCCGAAATCATCCCGAGGCCCCCGGGACCTCAACCAAAAGCACCAATACCACCTAATACCTTATTCAAACTTGTATCAATCCTTAAAACACCTAAAACAACACCGGAAGTCCGATTAAATCAAAGATTCAAGCCTAAGAACTTCAAATTCCAACAAAACACACTTTCGATCAAAACCTAACCAAACCTCACCCGAATGACCTGAAATTTTGCATACACATCCCAAATGACATGACGGAGCTACTGCACTTCCGGAATTCCAATCCGACCCTCGGATCAAAAACTCACTATCGGACCGGAAACTTCAAAAATTCAAACTTCGGCATTTCAAGCCTAAATGAGCTACGAGCCTCCAAAAATACATTCCGAACACGCTCCCAACCCCGAAATCACCTAACGGAGCTAACAGAACCATCGGATTTCCATTCCGAGGTCGTCTTCACACTGTTCTGATTTCGGACCATTTTTCAATTCTTAAGCTCTCATTTAGGGACTAAGTGTCCCAAAACACTCCGAATCCCAACACCGAACGTCCCGGCAAACCAAAATAGCAGAAATGCACTTAGGGGAAGCAGTTAATGGGGGATCGAGGCGTAAATTCCAAAAACGACCGGCCGGGTCGTTACATCAACTCAGGGATTGGAGCCCTAATGTTGGTAAAAGGCGACTAGGGAATGGAGGCCCTATGTCTAAAAACTCAACTCAGGGATTGGAGCCCTAATGTTGGTAAAAGACGACTAGGGAATGGAGGCCCTATGTCTAAAAATTCAACTCAGGGATCGGATCCCTAATGTTGGTAAAAAGGCGACTAGGGAATGGAGGTCTTATGTCGAAAAACTCAACTCAAGGATTGGAGCCCTAATGTTGGTAAAAAGGCAACTAGGGAATGGAGGCCCTATATCTAAAAAACTCAACTCAGGGATTGCAGCCCTAATGTTGGTAAAAAGGTGACTAGGGAATGGAGGCCCTATGTCTAAAAACTCAACTCAGGGTTTGGAGCCGTAATGTTGGCAAAAGGCGACTAGGGAATGGAGGCCCTATGTCTAGAAACTCAACTCAGGGATTGGAGCCCTAATGTTGGTAAAAGGCGACTAGGAAAAAGACCCTATGTCTAAAAACTCAACTCAGGGATTGGAGCCCTAATGTTGGTAAAAGGAGACTAAGGGAATGGAGGCCCTATGTCTAAAAATCTCAACTCAGGGATTGGAGCCCTAATGTTGGCAAAAAAGGCGACTAGGGAATGGAGGCCCTATGTCTAAAAATCTCAACTCAGGGATTGGAGTCCTAATTTTGGCAAAAGGCGACTAGGGAATGGAGGCCCTATGTCTAAAAATCTTAACTACGGATTGGAGCCCTATGCTTGCAAAAGGCCACTAGCGAATGGAGTCCCTATGTCTAAAAATCTCAACAAGGGNTAGGAACAAGCGAAGAACAGAAAAAAAGGGGAACGAAGTGGGGAAAATTGAAAACAAATGAAAATAGCAAAATAAGAGGGAAACGAAACACAAACAAAGGGGGGAAAGGAAAAGAATCCAAAATTGGATTTAAATATGCAATGATATAAATTCTGAAGGATTTAGTACCAGTACTGATAAATTTCTTGGAAATAGGAGGTACACGGCATATTTTCTTTGAGCCACCAAAAAGAATAAATCTCTGAAGCAAGAGAACAGCACAGCAACATCAGTAGCGTTTCTTCACCAAAAACCAGGAGAATCGACACCGAATTCCCAAAAAATTGAAACCAAACCTTCAAATTCTAGCTTCCTTTTGATTTTGTTTGAAACCATTTTTTTCGGATTTTTTTTTAATTCCAGCTTCCTAATGTTTTTTTTTTGTATTTTCTGTGCGTGAAATTTTGAGAAAATGTAAGAAGAAGAAGGGAGCTCTTGTTTGCTGAAGATGGCTAACCTGGGGGGGGGGGGGTCTGTTCTTCTGATGTTCTTTATAAAATATAGAGAAGAAGACTCCAGAAAAGAAAACCCAATGCGCCGTTGCTGAAGGGGTCTAAGGGTAAGGTCTATGTAGGTATTAGGTACTATTATATAAGGGTAGGGATTAGGTTAGATGTATGAGCCTAGGAATTATAGGCTTGAGAATTATGAGCTAGGTAGGAAAATTTGGGCTTAATTTGGGTACAAGAACTAGCTCAATATCCAATTAAATCTTTTCTTCAAATTCTTTTTCCTATCTTTCTTTTTCTTTTTCTTTAATGAAAAATCCTAAAATTAAAATCCTAGGATATCTAAAAATGTGAAATTAAACTAATACAAAATTATAAAAGCTACTAATCCTAAATAAAAGAGAAAAAATCAATAAAAGGAAAAAGTGTAAAATGAAGCAATTTTTTTGTGATTTTCAATTTATTGTAAAACAAGTAACTACCAATTGATCTTAACAATGTAAAAATAAAGCCTAAATGTCATGCGTGATATTTTTGATATTTTTCATGATTTTAACAAAACTTAAACATGCACAAAATGCATAAAATTCTACAAAAATTCCTAAAATGGCAAATAATTAACAAAAATCTATTTTCTTGGGATTTTATTTGAGTATTTCGTATAGGGCAAAAATCACGTGCTTACAGCGTGCACTACCCGTCCCTTACCTATGGCCCTGGAGGTGTTTAGGGCCTCTATTTAAGGCGGTTCTAGACTCACCTATGTTGTTTAAAATGAGAAAACTAAGCGACAAATAAAAGCCAAGTAGGACTGTCACATAAGAAGCAGTTAAGTGGGCTCATGATACACGTGGTTCAAGCAATTTTAAATGATTTTAGGATCCTATAGGCAGGGTGTCTAAATGAGGACAAAACAGAATATACAGCAGTCTTAAAGCGAGCAGACGTACCTATCAGTTTGCCTACTGATTTGGTTAACACTCTGAATCTGGGCATACGTCAAACGAGCAGTCATAGTTTTTAGACCCAGAATTTAATTAACCTACAAGCTTACCTAAGTGATAGTCGGCCAGAACCCTATGGACATGATATCTAAGCTGTAAACCAGTTACTGATTTTAGCAGGCCGATTTTATCTTAAATCCTATAGGCATGCTTTCTAAATGTAGAAACTGATTCCTTTATTTCCTATAGGCATGATTTCTAAATGTAGAAACTGATTTTGAACACTTACTTCCTATAGGCATGATGTCTAAGTGTCGAGACTAATTTTATGCTTATTCCCTATAGGCATGATATCTAAGTTGCAGAAAACTGATTTTAAACCTTATAGGCAGGATTTCTAAGTGCAGAAACTGATTTTTGAAATCTTATAGGCATGGTATCTACAGTTGTAAACCTATAGGCATGATTTCTTTTAATCACATGTGGGCAGAATTCTTAAGCACATTGCTAGGAAAATTTGTTAATCAAACAGACAGATCCTATGGACATGGTCACTAGTGCACGCTGAGTTGAAAATACATGTAGATCCTATAAGCAGGATTTCTAAGATGCAAAGTATGAAAATTTAGCATAATGAGATAAACCCTATAACACGGTTTCTAATGCATATAAATATCATCACAATCACCTATGGGCATGGTTCCTACCCGAACCCCAACAAAGATATAAAAATCCCTTCCCAGTTTTTTACTAAGTACCCCATATCTGTTTTATAAAGATTGTTATTACAGGCCAATACAACTGAATTACATAATGAAAATTACTATACTATAGGGAGCCTTGGCAGGCCCAAAATCAACCTAGAAGCTAGGCCTTCAATCAGATCTGGAGTACACCAATAGTCCATATTACATCAAATGCGCTTCTGGTGTGTCAAAGTTCTCAAGGGCCTCAGGGACCCCGGGCAATGCTCACACCAGAACTTTTTCAAAGAAATAGTTTTTGTAAACAAGTTTGGAAAAGCCAGCCCCAGTGTGTCAGAGTTCGGATGAGTCTCATGGACTCCTAGGCAGTGCTCACACTGGAGGGGCAGGACCCTAGATATCTAAGAGTAGGAGTTGAAAATAGTATATAAAAGTAGGAGGTAGTTTTAGGAAAAACAGTTTGGATTTTTAGAAGTGAATAGAAACAGGTCACAAGATCAAAAACTACAAACAGAACCACATTTAACAGATTGAGTCCAGACATGAATTCCAGTAGTTACAATCACCGGGAACACCGGAATCATAGTCAAAACAGAGTCACAATGAAGTCAACAAGGCTTCACATGGTTGGAATTGACTTAGTCCATTAACTATTACTAGCTGAGCATATAGACATGTATTAAACAGAGAAGCGTGCTGAAATCAAAATGACTAATCAAACTACCATATAGAACAGTGTGGGGCAGTGGGAATTATACATGCTAGTTTTAGAAGAGTAAACCAGTATCATGGGCAAAATAGGGACATGCTATCATATAGAATAGAACAGGACTTAAGTCATGCTGGTTAAGAGAAACATAGGGCAGAACAGAAGCATGTTGGAACACTAACCACACAACCACATGGGACAAAGAGGTAACAAGACTAAAGCATACTGGTTAAAATAAACAAGAAGCATATAATAAACGTGCACATGTTGAGGTTCAAAGAGAACTAATCATGTAAGTCATAGAGAATAGGAACTGAAGCATAGTAGTTGAGAAGGAGATGGCTAGGAGACAAGTATCAAAGCAGAAGTATACTAAGACACATAGCACATAGAAGGGGTTATGATAACAGAAATAGGGGCATACCGGTTAAGAGATAGCAAACAGGAAGGTGAAGGCAAGTTGAATCCAATAGTCTAGCCTGCAGCAAACACAAGTAACAGAAAGAATTACAATGGAGAGGGTGTATGAATAAGAGTTTGTGTGTGTGTGTGTGTTTCTATATCTTTCTGAGTGTGTTTGTGTGTTTGAAAGAAATCAGAATGGGGTTTATATAGAACTTAGCAGAGTAAAGCAAATAAGGCAAAGAATAATAGAGTTCACAAATAAGGTATACAAATAAAATCAGCCAGTTGATTGGGGCTGCTAAACTCAATCAATTAACACAGAAGAATCCGAGAAAAACCCTTTAAAATAGGGAGAATCAATTAACAGCCCAGATTGGCGGTTTAAATAAGGCAAGAAATAAGTCATAGGCCATTTATAAGTCGGTTTGAATAAATCAAAACCTAGAAATCAGGCTAATAAACTAATTAAGGCAAGTAGTACCAATTAGGAGTCACAAATAAGGAAAATAGGTAAAAATCACAAAAAGTAACAATTTCAGCAGAATAATATAATTTCGAACCCTAAATAGTCAAATAACATCAATTAATCTATGCTAATTGACAGACAAGGAATAACGGGCAAATACCAGAGCAACTAATGAAATAGTCAGAAACCCTAGGGTTTAGAACATAGACAGTCAAGAGAACGAAGAGTAACGGAATCAAACACTCAAACTTCTTTAGAAAAGTTTTGCAGAATCGCAAAGAAGTGAAACCCTAGTTTTAGAGAAACATTAAAATCGATTAGTAATAAGGAAAAACATAAGGTTTTTTAAAGAAAATACCAGATAAACTTAAAATCATTTCAGATCTACAAGGATCTGAACAGACTCAAGTAGAAAGAGATGAGGGTTTTGAAGAATGGAACGAGGTGAGAAAAAAATCTAGTTAAGAACAGGGGTTTGAAGCCATAAACATAAAGATAACAATACTCACAAACATAGCGATGAACACGAGGCAGGCTCATCGGAAAAAAATGAAGAGTCTAGGTCGGCTCTGAGTTGAATCTCTTTGAGATTCCACGAAGAAATCGAACAACCAGTGAAGGTAAGAGGCTGGCTGGGGCCTAAAATCAAAAGGAAACCCCATGGAACAGAGGGTTTTCTGGTGATGGCGGCTAGGGTTAGGGGAGCGTCTGAGAGAGAAGAGAGGGGGAAGGGATTTGGGGGCGGTGGAATTAGAGAAGTGACTAGGGTTAGGGGGTAGTTGGTGTTAATTAAAAAAGGAAATGATCCTAGACCATTGATCTTTTGAGATCAACGGCCAGGATTTGATCTGAGGGGGGATTAGGCGGGTTAGGAATTGGGTCAGGGTATTTGGGCTAGGGTAATTTTGGGCTAGATCCAAAATTAAACAAAATTAAAGAGGCTATTTGTTAAATACCCAATTAATTGATAAAATAATTTGTAAAAAATAGTTAATTAAATGGTAAAAATGATTTTTATGCATAAAATGATTTGAAAATAATTATTTAATATTATAAAAATACAAAAAGGTTATTTTCTTGTGAAATAAGGTAATCATGCACACATGGGCCATTATTGCAAAGTTATTGCAATTATAACCCTTACATGTACATATGGCTATTCATGAAATAATTAAAGCTTAGTATAAATATAAAATAATAAAACTAAGCAATAAAATTATCATAAAACCGTTTGTGATGCAATTAGTAATTATTTATATAATAAAAATACAAGGGATATATTAATTAAAAATCCTTTAAAAATGCAAAAATTATGGAAAAATATTAATTGATGCTCATGAATTGTTTTGAAAGTATGTATGCATTTAAAAATATATGAGGGAAAAATTGGGTATCAACAATAGCTCCAGTGTTCGTTTTGCCATCAGCTTCAGGTTCATATACAGTGTATTGTGATGCTTCGAGAGTTGGTATTGGGTGTGTGTTGATGCAGGAGGGTAGAGTGATTGCTTATGCTTCTCGTCAGTTGAAGCCCAATGAGAAGAACTACCCTGTTCATGATCTAGAGTTGGCCGCCATTGTTCACGCGTTGAAGATTTGGAGGCATTATTTGTATGGTGTGTCTTGTGAGGTGTTTACTGATCATCGTAGCTTCCACCACTTGTTTCAGAAGGATCTCAATTTGAGGCAGCGGAGATGGTTAGAGCTGCTAAAGGACTATGATATCACTATCTTGTATCATCTGGGGAAGGCCAATGTAGTGGCCGATGCTTTGAGTAGGAAGGCGGTGAGTATGGGCAGTTTGGCGTATATTCCTGTTGGGGAGAGACCTCTTGCAGTTGATGTTCAGGCCTTGGCCAATCGGTTTGCGAGGTTGGATATTTCGGAGCCCAGTCGGGTATTAGCTTGTGTAGTTTCTCGGTCTTTCTTGTTTGATCGCATCAGAAAGCGCCAGTATGATGATCCTCATTTGCTTGTCCTTAAGGACATAGTTCAGCACGACGATGCCAGAGATGTGACTGTTGGTGATGATGGGGTATTAAGGATGCAGGGTCGGATATGTGTGCCCAATGTAGATGGACTTCGGGAGTTGATTCTGGAGGAAGCCCATAGCTCGGGGTATTCCATCCATCTGGGTGCCGCGAAGATGTATCAGGATCTGAGATAGCATTATTGGTGAAGGAGAATGAAGAAGGATATTGTGGGATTTGTAACTCAGTGTCTCAATTGTCAGCAGGTGAAATATGAGCATCAGAGACCGGGTGGCTTGCTTCAGCAGATAGATATTCTAGAGTAGAAGTGGGAGCGGATCACCATGGATTTTGTAGTAGGAATCCCACAGACTTTGAAGAAGTTCGATGCTATTTGGGTGATTGTGGATTGGCTGACCAAGTCCGCCCACTTCATTCCTGTGTGTACTACCTATTCTTCAGAGCGGTTAGCAGAGATTTATATCCGGGAGATTGTTCGCTTGCATGGTGTCTTAGTTTCCATCATTTCAGATAGAGGTACTAGTTCACTTCGCAGTTTTGGAGGGCCGTGCAGCGAGAGGTCGGTACTCAGGTTGAGTTAAGCACAACTTTTCACTCTTAGACGGACGGGCAGTCCGGGCGCACTATTCAGATATTGGAGGACGTGTTGCGCGCTTGTGTCATTGATTTCGGGGGTTCCTGGGATCAGTTTCTATCGCTCGTGGAGTTTGCTTATAATAACAGTTATCAGTCGAGTATTCAGATGGCTCCATTTGAGGCTTTATATGGGAGACGATGTAGATCCAGTTGGTTGGTTTGAGCCGGGTGAGGCTAGATTGTTGGGTACAGACTTGGTGCAGGATGCTTTGGACAAGGTAAAGGTGATTTAGGAGCGGCTTCGTACAGCGCAGTCGAGACAAAAGAGTTATGCCGATAGGAAGGTTCGTGATGTGTCCTACATGGTTGGGGAGAAGGTTCTATTGAAGGTTTCACCCATGAAGGGTGTTATGAGATTTCGGAAGAAGGGTAAATTGAGTCCTCGGTTCATTGGGCCTTTTGAGGTGCTTCGGAGGATTGGGGAGGTGGCTTATGAGCTGGCTTTGCCACCTAGCTTGTCGAGTGTGCATCCGGTATTTCATGTTTCTATGCTCCGAAAGTATATTGGCGATCTGTCACATGTCTTGGATTGCAGCACGGTTCAGTTAGACAGTGATTTGACTTATGATTTAGAGCCAGTGGCTATTTTGGAGCGGCAGGTCCGGAAGTTGAGATCAAAGGATATAACTTCTGTGAAAGTGCAGTGGAGAGGTCGGCCCATGGAGGAGGCTACGTGGGAGACTGAGCGGGAGATGCGGAGCATATATCCTCACCTATTTGAGGCTTCAGGTTATGTTTCTTGACTCGTTCGAGGACGAACGTTTGTTTTAGAGGGGGGGATGTAACGACCGGACCGGTCATTTCATGAGTTATCGCTCCGTTTCCCCCATTTCTGCTTCTGTATGTGTTGTTCAGCTGTATTTCATCGCATCGTGTTGGTTAGTTTGGGTTCGGAGTGGTTTCGTCGAGGAATGAGACACTTAGTCTCTTAAGTTGGCCTTTTGGTTGGAAAAGTCAACCGAAAGTTTACTTGTGAGTAAATGGTCTCGGAATTTGGTTTTTAAGGTTCGGGTAGCTTCGCTAGGTGTTTTGGGACTTAGGGGCGTGATCGGAATGTATTTTGTAGGTCCGTGGTAGATTTAGGCTTGAATTGGCGAAAATGGAATTTTGGCGTTTTCCGATTGGTAGTGGAAATTTTGATATCGGGATCGGAATGGAATTCCGGAAATTGGAGTAGGTCCGTTGTGTCATTTGGGATGTGTGCGCAAAATTTCAGGTCATTCGGATGAGGTTTAATAGACTTTTTGATCAATTGCGGAATTCTGATGTTTTGGAATCCTTAGGCTTGAATCCGAGGGTGATTTGGTGTTTCGGCGTTGTTTTGAGTGTTCCGAGGGTTGGTATGAGTTTGCATGGTGATACGTGACAGTTCATTTTTTTGGTTGTGGTCCCAGAGGCCTCGGGATGGATTCGGAGGGTTGACGGAAGATTTGGAAGTTGTGTAGAGTTGCAGAATTTTCTGCTTCTGTTGTTTCTGCACCTGCGGATTGGGGACCGCAGGTGCAATGTTTCAAATGCGCAGAGGAGGTCACAGAAGCAGTCTGTGGTCAGCTGGAGCTTGACCACTGGTGCGGAGCCTCTATCGCACTTGCAGGGCCGCAGGTGCAAGGTTTAGCCGCAGATGCGGTTGGGCCCTTAAGTGAAAAACCGCAGGTGCGATTATTTTGACCGCAGAAGCGGTCCGCAGATGCAAAAAGAGAGCCGCATGTGCGAGATGCCTGGGCAGAAAGTATAAAAGGTCATCTTCGCGATTTTCAGCTTATTTCCTCCATTTTTGAGACGCGTTTGGAGCTTTTTGAGAGGATTTGAAGAGGGATTCAAGGGATAACGCTTGGAGGTAAGATTTTTGAACCCAATACTCGATTCTATGGCATTATCTTACTGATTAGGCTTGAAATTATTGCAAAATTAAGGGTTAAAATTGGAGAATTAGGGCTTGGTATTGGAGAGTTTTCATTGGGGATTTGGGGGGCAATTTGTGGTCCGATTTGATGTCTTTGTATGTATAGACTCGTGGGAGGATAAGGATTCTAGTGATGTAATTTTTATCGGAATCCGAGACGTGGGCCCAGGGGTCGGGTTTGGCCAATTTCGGTATTTTCGATGTAATTTGATTATTTTCGCGTGGGCTTTGTTCCTTTAGCCTATTTTGATGTTATGATTCTGATTTTGGATAGATTCGGGGCGAGTTGAGGCCGAGTCGAGAGGCAAAGGCATCGCGGGCTAGAGTTTGGACCGGTTTGAGGTAAGTAATGATTGTAAATGTTGTCCTGAGGGTATGAACCCCGGATTTCACATCGTTGTGCTACTTTGAGGTGACGCACACGCTAGATGACGAGCGTGGGGTCGTGCACCGTTGGGGATTGTGACTTGGTCCATCCCGTATGACTATTAAGTCGTGTATTTAATTGGAAACTTTTTGATACTATTATATTATGGAAAGTATTATCATGTTTTGGACTGAATGCCATATTTGGGCCTCGTGCCAACTGTTTGGACCCTTAGGGGCTTTTTACTACTATTCCTCACTGTTTTGACTTAACATTTGTACTCAGTCATGCTATATTTTACTGATTTCATAACTCAGCCGTATTTACTCCGTTTTAATATTTTAAATGATATTTTGGGATAAGTATCCGGTTTTTCTGTTGCTCGAGTGGCTTGAGAGGTTTCTGACTGAGTGAGGCCAAGGGCCTGTGTTGTAAGGATATTATGGGATCGGGCCGTGCGCCGTAGCATGTTGTACTGATTTGTGATATATGAGAGGCTGAGGGCCTGATTTGTTATGCCACGAGATGGCTTGTGATAGCGCTTGGGCTGTAGGAACCCCTCCGGAGTCTGAACACCCCCAGTGAGCGCGGTACCTAGTGTGAGTAATGTGATATTGCCCGAGGGGATGTTGTTGTTTCATGTTGTTGCCCGAGGGGCTGATTACGAGCGATTGTGAGGTAGCCCGAGGGGCTGGTTCTGTTGATATTTTTCCCGAAGGGCGGTTTATGGTACATGTTTTGTCCGAGGGGCTGTTTACGTTTCTATCATTTTTACTCACTGTTTCACCTCTTGTTTGAAACTATTGAAAGATGTTTTTAAAAGGTTTTACTGAAACTGAGTTGTTTTTACGAGTTAATGGATTTTTCTGTATTGTTCTGGACATATACTGTTTTGTTGTAGTGTTAAGACGTGGAATTACCTATTTTCTTACTGCTCAGCTGCTTTTACTTTTATTACTTACTGAGTTGGCATACTCACATTACTCCCTGCACCTTGCGTGCAGATCTAGGAGTCTCGGGGCGCGATAGTGAGTGCTGATCAGTCTTCCAGCAGGTCTCCGAAGTTTGCTAGGTAGCTGCTTGGCGTTCGCAGCCCTGCACTTCTCCTTCTTACCTTACTTAGATTGTCTTAGTATTTTATCTTTGGACTATGTTAGCCTTTTCTTGTTCTTAGACGGGTTTGTAGTTGCTCATGACTGGTGACACCCCGATGTTGGGCTTGTGTTATATTTCCGCACTGCTTATCAAAACTTATATTGTGAGATATTTTGTTAATTAATGGCTTAAAAATGACTTTTATGGAATAATGGTTCGATTGGGAATGGTGTCGGCTGGCCTAATTTCACGATAGGCGCCATCACGACCGGGTCGATTTTAGGGTCGTGACATTAGTTCTGACAACAAATGTACTGATATATGGCATTAGACTTTCTCAACTAGCAAAATACACATCTTCTCAAGTTTAGAGGCTTGTCTAAGTGTTGCTTAGTCTTTTTAAACAAGGTAGTAACTTTATATATGAATATTATGACCTATTTATGATAGTTGATCTTGCTAGATAGACTAAAAACATAACGTGATAGGCATGCAATAAAAGTTTTAAAGGCAAAGCACAAGACTGGGAAATTCCTTCGAGGAGCAGTATAATGCGGGTCAAACAATTGGAAAGAAGGACAGTGAGATGCTGAATAAGTGATTTTGATTGTTGCTCGTGTTTTAGAATCCGAGGTAACCAAACATGTTTAATAAGATTGTCAAATTTAAGTTGAGCATAAAGTTATCCTAGGTGGTTTGATATTACTTTATATGGTCTACTTTGACATGCCAATAGATAATTAGCTAATTTCTTGTTGTGCACCCTTGATTGCCATACAAAGGTAGTTGAGTTTCAATTATCAAAATAAATCCAGTTTTGTCGTAATAAGAAACCAAGTTGCAAAGATAGATAAGATTCTATTATATATAAATACTCAATGTTACTAAAGAATGATTGTTAGGTTTCTCTAGCTATGATGCCTTAAGGGACGAAACACCTAGCTTGGAAATGGTACCAATAGCAATAGAATTCTTTGATGTATTTTCTGAAGATTTAATAAGACTACTTCCAGTGTGAAAAACAAAGTTTATTTGACACCTGGCACTATATATATATATATATATATATATATATATATAAAGAGACCATACTTTATGACACGAACGGAGTTAGAAAGAGCTAAAGGAAGAAAATAAAAATTGCAAGACTACTAGATAAAGTTTATTTGATCAAGTATATTTTCATGGGGTGCATCGAATGTATTTGTGAAAAAGAAACACGGGTCTTTAAGGATGTGCAACGACTAAAAGTAGTTTGAATAAGGTAATAATGCACAATAAATACACATTGCCTCCTATAACTAACTTTCTTAATTAGTTGCTTAGAATCCAAGAGGAAGATATTTCTAAGACAATAGTCCGAACTCGGCATGGTATCATGAGTTCCTTGCAATTCCTTTCGGACTTAACAATGCTCCAGCAGCATTCTTGGACTTAATGAAAAGGTTGTTCATGTTATTTTGGACAGATTTATCATAGAGTTTATTGATGATATTCTACTATATTCTCGTAGCCAAGAAGAATAGGAAGATCATTTGAGAATTGCATTGCAAACATTGCAAGAATATCGGCTCTATTCTAAGTTCTCCAAATACGAATTTTGGCTAGACTCAGTAGCATTTCTTGGCATGTTGTATCTGAAGATGGAATTATGGTGGTCAAAATGACATAAGCAGTTAAAAAAATACTCAAGACCTACTAGTCCTACAAAGATTCACAACTTCTTGGACTTGGTAGGCTATTGCAAGCACTTCGTGCATGATTTTCTTTTTCCAGAATAGCAGTGCCACTAACCAAGTTAACACACCGAAACGAAATATTCTAGCGAATGGAGGAATGTGAGAGGTCTTTCAGAAGCTTAAGATAAAAATCATGTTTGACAACCTGTGACGACCCGGTCGGTCGTCTTAAGAATTTACGCCCCGATCCCCCATTAACTGCTTCCCCTAAGTTCATTTCTGCTATTTTGGTTTGCCGGGACGTTCGGTGTTGAGTTTCGGAGAGCTTTGGGACACTTAGTCCCTAAATGAGAGCTTAAGTGTGGAAAAATGGTCCGTAGTCGGAACAGTGTGAAGACAACCTCGGAATGGAAATCCGATGGTCCCGTTAGCTCCTTTAGGTGATTTCCGGGTTGGGAGCATGTTTGGAATGTATTTTGGAAGTCCGTAGTTCTTTTAGGCTTGAAATGCCGAAGGTTGAATTTTTGAAGATTCCGGTCCGATAGTGAACTTTTGATCCGAGGGCCGGAATGGAATTCCGGAAGTTGTAGTAGCTCCGTGTTGTCATTTGGGATGTGTGTGCAAAATTTCAGGTCATTCGGACGTGTTTTGTTTGGGTTTTTGATCAAAAATGTATTTTGATGGAATTTGAAGTTCTTAGGCTCAAATCCTTGAATTAATCGAGTTTCCGACGTTGTTTAGGTGGTTTAAGGATTGGTACAAGTTTGAATGAGGTATTAGGTGTCATTGGTGCTTTTGGTTGAGGTCCTGGGAGCCTCGGGATGAGTTCGGGTGGTTAATGGAAGAATTTTTGAAGTGTTGCAGCAGCTGGTTTTTCTCTCTTCTGGTATTTTCGCTTCTGCGGCTTGGGAACCGCAGAAGCGGCCTAGTCATCGCAGGAGTGGGTTTGGGAAGAGTTTTTTAGGTATCGCAGATGCAGAGGAAATTCCGCAGGAGTGGCGTCGCATCTGCGAGAAAGGGAACCGCAGATGCGGAATCTTGGACTTTTATTAGAACCGCAGAAGCGGCTTATTGTCCGCAGAAGCGGAACCGCATAAGCGGTTAATGGTCCGCAGAAGCGGACATTGGCTCTTTAGTGAAAGTCGCAGAAGCGACTCATTTTCCGCATAAGCGGGACCGCAGAAGCGGTCCCTTGTCCGCAGAAGCGGAAATGCCTGTGCAGATATAGCAATTTCGAGGGTTTGATTTCATAAGTTAGAAAAACCAAATTGAGCTCGGGTAAGGGAGATTTTCAGAGGGTTTTGAAGATAAGACTATTGGGTAACTTTTTTTTAATCCCTTCTAGTTATATTTCATCATTTTGTAGTTAAATCCATCATTAAAATTCGAATTTGGGATCAAAACTGGAATAAATTGGGTAAAACTTCATAGGCTAAACCATTGAGTTTTGAGTGAGCATTTGACCTTCGATTTGGGAGATTTTTATATGGTTAGACTCGTGAGAGTACGAGGGTTCTGAAAATGTGAAAATTATTCGATTCTGAGATGTTGTCTTGAAGGGCATTTTTGTCATTTCACCTAATTTCACCCCATAGCTTTGAATTAAATAGAAAAACCAGTTGTTTGCGATGTTATTTACAATGTATAATTGAATTGAATAGATTTGGGCCATTTGGAGTCGGATACTCGTGGCAAGGGCGTGGTTTCTAGTTGATATTGAGCCGGTTCGAGGTAAGTGGCTTGTCTAACCTTGTGTGGGGGACCTTTCCCCTTAGGAATTGTTAATTGTATTTGAGTGCCTTGTACGTGAGGTGACGAGCGCGTATTTGTGCCGATTGTTGAAAATCCTGATTTTACTATTGAGATCGAGTTCCTTTCATATTTGCTTTACTCTACCTGTAATTATAACATGTGATAGATTAGAGAAGCATGTTTAGTTGATTTAACCTGCCTAATTGCTTAAGTTGCCTTGACTGAACTACGTGAAGCATGCTAGGCTAGTATTATCTGTTGCTTGCCTTTTTGTTTACTTCATTCCTTGGTATCTTCTTGCTGTGATTGCGCATTTATATTGGTACTACGGATGTGGGATTCCGGTAGCTCCCCCCCCCCCCTTGTTTGTTTACTTTGGGACTACGGGTTTGATTCCCGGTAGATCCCCCTGCACTTTTACTTTGGGACTGCGGGTTAGATTCCCGATAGATCCCCCTGCATATTGATGGTTGGACTACGGAACGGTATCCCGGGAGATCCTTCGGTTTGGCACATGAGTTGGACTACGGGACGGTATCCCGGGAGACCTTCGGTTTGGCACACGAGTTGGACTACGGGACGGTGTCCCGGGAGATCCACTGGACAGTTGAGGAGAGGGCTACAGGACGGTATCCTGGGAGACCCTCATTGTTATCCTTGGTATTGAGCTGTAGTGATTCTGTGTTTATTTTGTTCTTTGTGTAGTTGTTATTGCCTCGTTGACCTGTCTTATCTCACTGCTGTACTCATTATTTCTGTCAGATTTTCATACTGTTGATTAGTATTATATTTTACCTCAGTAGGGCCCTGACCTTCCTCGTCACTACCCAACCGAGGTTAAGCTTGGCACTTACTGAGTACCGATATGGTGTACTCATGTCCTTCATGCGCATGTTTTTCATGTGCAGATCCAGGTACCTCTTCTCAGGCGCACTATCCTTGAGGCGAGGAGATACACGGTGACTTCGAGGTATATCTGCCGCGTCCGCAGACCAGGAGTCTCTATTCTGTTCCAACTTTAGTATCTAGTTTATCCCTTTTCTCTTAGTTGTTTAGATATTCAGGAGTTAGAGCAGCGTACTATGTTTCTGTTAGCCTGTGGTTCCCGTGAGTTTCGGGTTTTGGGATTGAGTTGTAGACTTCCGCATTTCTTTTGAGTTGTATAGGCCGAGCGGCCTTATATGTAGTTATTATTTTAATATGTTTAGCTTTATTTAACCATTTCGCTAATTAAGTTGTTATTTCCGCATTGATAGGCTTACCTAGTTGTAAGAACTAGGTGACATCACGACATGTTCATGGAGGGTGAACTGGGGTCATGACAAGTTGGTATCAGAGCAGTAGGTTCATAGGAGTCACGGAACACAGGCCGGTTTATTAGAGTCTCGCTGATCGGTATGAAGACGTCTGTACTTATCTACGAGAGGCTATGTAACTGTTTAGGAAAAAATCTTCGTTTCATTTGAATTCCTTGTCGTGCGATATTTTGACACCAATTCTAAACTTCTGACTTCTATTCTCTCACAGATGGTGAGGACACGTGCCACTCGAGATGATCAGGCACTCGCGCCCCCTACTACTGCCACTACTACTCCAGCGCTCCAGGAGACTTTAGCTCAGTTCATGAGTATGTACACCACCTTGGCTCAGGCAGGGTTGCTTCCCCTTGCTGCAGCCACATCCCAGGCCGGGGGAGGAGCACAGACTCCCGCCGTCCGCACTCCTGAGCAACGAGTGCAGGTTGAGCAGGCTCCCGAGATTATTCTGGCACCGCCTGCAGCGCCAGTTCAGCCCGAGGATGGGTCAGCTGCTTCAGAGGACGAGCAGCGGAGACTTGAGAGGTTCAAGAAATATGATCCCCCAGTGTTCAGTGGATTAGCATCAGACGTTGCCTTGGGATTTCTAGAGGAGTGTTATCGTAATCTTCGCACTATGGGCATAGTGGAGTCCAGCGGGGTTTCTTTCACTGCTTTTCAGCTTCGGGGAGCCGCCTATGATTGGTGGCGCACTTATGAGATAGACAGTCCAGTCGAGGCTGCTTCACTGACTTTGACCCAGTTCTCGGATATGTTCATGAGAGAGTTTGTCCCCCAGAGTCTCAGGGATGCATGGCGCGCAGAGTTTGAGCATTTGCGCCAGGGTGCTATGACCGTTTCGGAGTATGCTATCCGTTATACTAGGTTGGCCAGGCATGCATCGGTTTTGGTTGCTACAGTTCGGGAGAGAGTTCGCAGGTTCATTGAGGGTCTTATTCCACCCATCAGATCTAGCATGGCTCGAGAGTTGGAGACGGACATTCCTTATCAGCAGGTAGTGAGTATTGCTAGGAGGATTGAGGGTATGCTCGCCAGGGAGCGAGGGGAGAGAGAGGCCAAGAGGTCTCGAGAGTCGGGTCACTACTCTGGTGCCCGTACCCCATCAGCAGGTCGTTATGGCAAAGGCTATGCGGGTCGCTCTGTTCATTCAGCTCTTCCAGCAGCCGGCAGTACTCCAGCTCCACCTACACCTCAGGAGCCTTACTATGCACCTCCAGTTTCTAGCGCGCCTCCTGCGCGGGGTACTTCCAGGGGTCAGTCCAGCAGACCTGGCCCTAGTCAGTCACAGCCACCGCGTCCTCCGAGAGCTTGTTTTGAGTGTGGTGATACACGCCACATGGTTAGGGACTGCCCCAGACTTGGTAGGGGTGCATCTTCACAGACTGCTCAGCCACAGCGTGCTCCTCAGAGTTCTCAGGCCATGGTCACAGCTCCAGCTGCTACCCCACCTGCCCAGCCGGCTAGGGGCGGAGGTCGGGGAGATAGAGGTCGCCCTCGAGAGAGGGGTCGGGCCAGATATTATGCTATTCCTGCTCGTACTGAGGCTGTTGCCTCCGACTCCGTCATTACAGGTATTATACTGGTTTGTCAAAGAGAGGCATCGGTTCTATTCGATCCGGGCTCTACTTATTCTTATGTGTCTTCTTACTTTGCTCCGCATTTGGGTGTGCCTCGGGATTCTTTGAGTGCCCCCGTTTATGTTTCTACTCCTGTGGGAGATTCTCTTGTTGTGGACCGCGTTTATCGGTCATGTTTGGTTACTATTCGTGGTTTTGAGACCAGAGCAGACTTATTATTACTCGGTATGGTGGATTTTGACATTATTCTGGGCATGGACTGGTTGTCGCCCCATTTTGCTATTCTTGATTGTCACGCCAAGACCGTGACGCTGGCTATGCCAGGTATTCCGCGTGTTGAGTGGAGTGGTACTTTAGATCACACTCCCAGTAGAGTTATCTCTTTTCTTAAAGCTCAGCGCATGGTTGAGAAGGGGTGTGCCGCGTATTTGGCTTATGTGAGAGATGTTAGTGTTGATACCCCTTCTGTTGATTCTGTTCCAGTGGTACGGGATTATCCCGATGTATTTCCAGCTGATCTTCCGGGCATGCCGCCTGATAGAGACATTGATTTTGGCATTGATCTGTTGCCGGGCACTCAGCCCATTTCCATTCCTCCGTATCGTATGGCTCCTCCTGAGTTGAAGGAGTTGAAGGATCAGTTGCAGGAATTGCTTGGTAAGGGTTTTATTCGACCCAGTGTTTCACCGTGGGGTGCTCCTGTTTTGTTTGTGAAGAAAAAGGATGGTTCTATGCGCATGTGTATTGACTACCGCCAGTTGAACAAGGTTACAGTGAAGAACCGTTATCCTTTGCCTCGCATTGATGATCTGTTTGACCAGCTTCAGGGCGCACAGGTGTTTTCTAAGATTGACTTGCGCTCAGGTTACCATCAGTTGAAGATTCGGGAGCCAGATATCCCGAAGACTGCCTTCAGGACTCGATATGGCCATTACGAGTTCCTTGTCATGTCATTTGGGCTGACCAATGCCCCTGCAGCTTTCATGCATTTGATGCACAGTGTGTTCAGGCCATATCTTGACTCGTTCATGATTGTTTTTATTGATGATATTCTGGTGTATTCCCGGAGTCGGGAAGATCATGAGCAGCACCTGAGGACCGTGCTACAGACCTTGAGGGAGAAAAAGTTATATGCAAAGTTCTCAAAATGTGAGTTTTGGCTGAGTTCTGTGGCATTCTTAGGCCATGTGATTTCGAGTGAGGGTATTCGGGTGGATCCGAGGAAGATAGAGGCCGTGCAGAGTTGGCCCAGGCCGTCCTCAGCTACAGAGATTCACAGTTTCCTTGGCTTGGCGGGCTACTACCGTCGTTTCGTGGAGGGATTTTCATCGATTGCTGCCCCTATGACTAGATTGACCCAGAAGGGTGCCCCATTTCAGTGGACAGAGGAGTGTGAGGCGAGTTTTCAGAACCTCAAGACAGCTTTGACTACAACCCTAATTTTGATGTTGCCTACCGGTTCGGGGTCTTATACTGTCTATTGTGACGCCTCGAGAGTTGGCCTTGGAGCGGTGTTGATGCAGGACGGTAGGGTGATTGCCTACGCGTCCAGACAGTTGAAGATACATGAAAAGAATTACCCTGTCCACGACCTTGAATTAGCTGCCATTGTTCATGCCTTGAAGATCTGGCGTCATTATTTGTATGGTGTGCCTTGTGAGATCTATACTGACCATCGGAGTTTGCAGCACTTACTCAAGCAAAAGGATCT
>NW_017670821.1:314900-357294 GCF_001879085.1 Nicotiana attenuata
ACTCCCCTGGCTACCATTCCTTGTTGAGAGCAGTTCTCCGTGTATTGTTACCTTTGTTTTCTATTACTGTTCTTCCTTATTTACCTGGTTTAGATTCTCACTGTAGACTTTATTTAAACTGTTTCTGTTATCTCATTATTTATTATGTTATCTCAGTAGGGCCCTGACCTTCCTCGTCACTACCCAACCGAGGTTAGGCTTGGCACTTACTGAGTACCGCTGTGGTGTACTCATGCCTCTTCTGCGCATGTTTTTTTTATTCATGTGCAGATCCAGGTACTTCCTCCCAGGCGTATCATCCTCGTGGTTGGAGAGTCCTAGCTGAGACTTGAGGTATATCTGCTACGTCCGCAGACCAGGAGTCTCTACTCCATTCCGGCTTTAGCAGATAGTTCTTTTCTTTCCTTTCATGTTGTTAAGACATTCTGGTATAGAGCAGATTACTACATTCTATTAGCCTGTGTTTCCCGTGAGTTTCCGGGTTTTGGGATTTAGTTGTAGACTTCCGCATATTTTTGAGTTGTATAGGCCGAGTGGCCTTATACACAGTTGTTATTTCCGTATGTTCAGTTTTAATTAATGATTCCGCAAATGTAAATTTGTTATTCCGCACTGTTAGGCTTACCTAGTTGTAGGAACTAGGTGCCATCACGATATGTTCATGGAGGGTGAACTGGGGTCGTGACAAGTTGGTATCAGAGCTCTAGGTTTATAGGAGTCACGGAACACAGGCAGGTTTATTAGAGTCTCGCTGATCGGTACGGAGACGTCTGTACTTATCTACGAGGGGCTATGTAACTGTTTAGGAAAAATCTTCATTTCATTTGAATTCCTCGTCGTGCGATATTTTTGGACATCAATTCTAAACTTCTGACTTCTATTCTCTCACAGATGGTGAGGACACGTGCTACTCGAGATGATCAGGAACTCGCGCCCCCTACTGCAGCCGCCAGAGGCCGGGGCCGGGGGAGAGGTCGAGGACGCGCACGTGGTGCAGCCAGAGCACCTGCGCGAGCTGCCGCCGAGGTACCACCAGCAGATCCAGCCGAAGCCCAGGCACCTGGCACACCTACTACTGCCACTACTACTCCAGCGCTCCAGGAGACTTTGGCTTAGTTTATGAGCATGTACACCACCTTGGATCAAGCAGGGTTGCTTCCCATTGCTGCAACCACATCCCAGGCCAGGGAAGGATCACAGACTCCCGCCGTCCGCACTCCTGAGCAGCAAGTGCAGGTTGAGCAGGTTCCCGAGATTATTCCGGCACCGCCTGCAGCTCCAGTTCAGCCCGAGGATGGGTCAGCTGCTTTAGAGGATGAGCAGGGGAGACTTGAGAGGTTCAAGAAGTATGATCCCCCAGTGTTCAGTGGATTAGCATCAGACGATGCCTTGGGATTTCTAGAGGAGTGTCATCGTATTCTTCGCACTATGGGCATAGTGGAGTCCAGCGGGGTTTCTTTCACTGCTTTTCAGCTTCGGGGAGCCGCCTATGATTGGTGGCGGACTTATGAGATAGACAGTCCAGTCGAGGCTGCTACACTGACTTGGACCCAGTTCTCGGATATGTTTATGAGACAGTTTGTCCCCCAGAGTCTCAGGGATGCACGGCGCGCAGAGTTTGAGCATTTGCGCCAGGGTGCTATGACCGTTTCAGAGTATGCTATCCGTTATACCAGGTTGGCCAGGCATGCAGCGGCTTTGGTTGCTACAGTTTGGGAGAGAGTTCGCAGGTTCATTGAGGGTCTTATTCCACCCATCAGATCTAGCATGGCTCGAGAGTTGGAGATGGACATTCCTTATCCGCAGGTAGTGAGCATTGCTAGGAGGATTGAGGGTATGCTCGCCAGGGAGCGAGGAGAGAGGGAGGCTAAGAGGTCTCGAGAGTCGGGTCACTACTCTGGTGCCCGTACCCCATCAGCAGGTCGTTATGGCAGAGGTTATTCGGGTCGCCCTGTACATTCAGCTCTTCCAGCAGCCGGCAGTACTCCAGCTCCACCTACACCTCAGGAGCCTTATTATGCACCTCCAGTTTCTAGCGCGCCTCCTGCGCGGGGTGCTTCCAGAGGTCAGTCCAGCAGACCTGGCCCTAGTTAGTCACAGGCGCCGCGTCCTCCTAGAGCTTGTTACGAGTGTGGTGATACACGTCACTTGGTGAGGGATTGCCCCAGACTTGGGAGGAGCGCGCCCCCACAGACTTCTCAGCCACAGCGTGCTCCTCAGGGTTCTCAGGCCATGGTCACAGCTCCAGCTGCTACCCCACCTGCCNCCCTTGTTTGTTTACTTTGGGACTACGGGTTCGATTCCCGGTAGATCCCCCTGCACTTTTACTTTGGGACTGCGGGTTAGATTCCCGATAGATCCCCCTGCATATTGATGGTTGGACTACGGGACGGTATCCCGGGAGATCCTTCGATTTGGCACATGAGTTGGACTACGGGACGGTATCCCGGGAGATCCACTGGATAGTTGAGGAGAGGGCTACAGGACGGTATCCTGGGAGACCCTCATTGTTATCCTTGGTATTGAGTTGTAGTCATTCTGTGTTTATTTTGTTCTTTGTGTAGTTGTTATTGCCTCGTTGACCTGTCTTATCTCACTGCTGTACTCATTATTTCTGTCAGATTTTCGTACTGTTGATTATTATTATATTTTACCTCAGTAGGGCCCTGACCTTCCTCGTCACTACCCAACCGAGGTTAGGCATGGCACTTATTGAGTACCGCTGTGGTGTACTCATGTCCTTCCTGCGGATGTTTTTCATGTGCAGATCCAGGTACCTCTTCTCAGGCGCACTATCCTTGAGGCGAGGAGATACACGGAGACTTCGAGGTATATCTGCCGCGTCCGCAGACCAGGAGTCTCTATTTTGTTCCAGCTTTAGTATCTAGTTTATCCCTTTTCTCTCAGTTGTTTAGATATTCAGGAGTTAGAGCAGCGTACTATGTTTCTGTTAGCATGTGGTTCCCGTGAGTTTCCCGATTTTGGGATTGATTTGTAGGCTTCCGCATTTCTTTTGAGTTGTATAGGCCGAGCGGCTGAGAAACATGACATCTTGGAATTATGGGAATTTAGGTGTAGATAGTTCTACTATTGATCCTCATACATATTGTGAAGGAAACCACCCGTATAAAAATTATCAAAATATTCCCGAGAGCGAGTTATGTGCACCAACTCAATCTTATTTGTGGAATGTGTGTGATGTGTGTGGTGGTAAAAATGGTCACGTTCATGGTTGTGCTTATATTTCTTATCTTCCCCCAACCCCTTACTATGATGGTTCTACCTTTTCTTGTGAAGTTAATAGGAACAAAGAACCTGGGGATGCAAACCTGAGGAGATCAAGGATATGTTAAAGTGCCTTCTGGAACAAAATAATGAGAAACAAATGCAGATAGAAAGGCAAGAGGCAACTATTCGCAACTTGGAGGCTCAAGTGAGTCAAGTGGTTGAAGCTTTTAATGCTCAGCAAGCCAATTTTTGGGATAGGATCCAAGAAGAGCGTGAATTTGAGGTGCTAATTGAGGAGGTCAGAGTAGAACATCAACAACCTAGCCGACTGCAATTTGAGGATGTCGATGTTGAAGACGTGAGACTAGAGTCAGCCAAGGACATTGAGAATATAAATTTTGTTGACTCTAGTATCACTGATGTTGAGGATGCTGAAAGTCCTGAAGTTCATGTGTGTGAGCGCATTGGTCCTCACTCCAAACATTTTTCTACATTGTACTTGGATGACGATATGGAAATAGAGTCATCCGAGCCGATTGAGAAATCAAGGAATGAGGAACAAGGTGCCTACATTCTGGAATTTTTCTTGCCAGAAAGACAGGACTACATACCTCATCGAAAAGCCAAGAAGTGTAGAATAGTACAATGGTTGCTTGGGCCAATTAGATCTGTTCCTCCACCCCTAAAGCATAGTCGAAAACTTGATGCCAAATTGGGGGTTCAATTCATAAGCTCAAGGTGGAGGCAGAAAGTGATTCACGTCGTGCCGCGACGTTAAATCAAGCGCTTGTTGGGAGGCAACCCAACTTTATTTTTTTATTGTTTTTAATTTTTAATTTAGTTTGTTTTATTTATTTATTATTATATTATTTTTATAGTGCCGATGTTTGATTTTCTAGGAGCATGGAAAGCAAAGGTATTGGAAGGATGCAACAACAAGCCAGATGGTTGGAACTAAGTGTGAGGTACCCGCACGAAGGACCAAGCCTGGGAGAAGTCTGAGTACCCTATGAGCTGCTAGTGCTTCGGCCTTTGACCTATCAGGGAGTTTCTTTTACCCTCTTATAGTTATGATGTGCATTGGGGACAATGCACAATTTTAAGTGTGAGGTGACGAGATTGTCTGGGTAACTTTCTATGCTACTTTAGTTGTGCTAGTTTAATTGAATAATGCTTTAAAAAAAAAGACTTTTCCCGACGATGGATATCCTAGACAATTTTCTTGAGGGATTTAAGTCTGAAGAAAAAGGACAAAAAAATTTTCTTTTGTAAGGTAGTGTAGCAAGTCCCCCTTGGTTTTTCTTTGTGCCGCGGTTCTTTTCCAAAGGTTTTGTTTGAACCGGGTGTAGTTAGTCTTTTTTTGGGAGCAGGAGCCATTATGTTGTGTTTTTAATTGAATCAATATCTCTTGACTTTGTTATGCCTTGATAATAGTGAGTACTTTGGTTGTGACGCTTAGGCCCAGTTTTTAACTCTTGTATAAGTACCTTAAATTGTATGATCTTAACTTTGCTTAACTGCTTTGACTATAGTGTCTTGATGAGTCCGATCCTGAGTGAGTTATGTGCCATGTGTGTGTAAGATTTTGTGTTATTATGCATTGCATTTGATGTCTAGAACTTGCCCCGTGTGTTTGCAAAGCGAAATAGTAGTTTGTTCAGTCTTGGAAGTGATATAGGCGTTTTCTTTGTTGAGCCATATGCATATTTTACCCGCCTAATTATTATGTATCGTAGTTAACCCCTCTGAGTCTGTAATCCTATTTCTTTGGCAACCACATTACAAGCCTTACCCATTTGTTTGAATTAATCATCTATTTGAACCTTCTAACCTCTCATGAGCACTTAAATTATTATGAACTTTGTAATAGTTAAAGTGTGGGGTGGTTGATTTGGCTTTTGAGTGGAACTAATGAAATAAGGAGAAAGGTGCACTGTTTTGAAAAAAAAGTAAGAGCCACTTGAATTGGAAAAAAAAAGAAAAGAAAAAAAATACTTGTATTGTTGTGAAAAAAAATATTCCTTGATAAGTGGTGACTCTTGATGTAATTGTGCTTAAAGAAGTATGAGGTAATATACATTGAGGTGAAGGTGGAGTTTGGTTTGACATAAATATGGGGTTTGAATGTTAAAGTATATGTATTAAAATGCTTAGGGAAGTGTAGTCACTCTTATATCTAAATGTATCCTACCCGTCTCGCAGCCTACATTACAACCAAATAAAGTCTTACTTGATCCTAGACTGAATGTGCTCGATTAGTAGAGTAGTACACTACGGGCAAGCCTATGGTGCATCTTTTGTGGCATATGAATGTTATTTCTGAGAGTGAGTGAATTCTTTCTATCTTGAGTTCCTAAGTGTTCTTAAATTTTATTGTGTGGAACTACTCTCTTTTGTTGTGTGAGGGCACTTCATTCATGAAGGAAAGGTTAATGTCAGTGACCTCTATGTTAGAGTAAGTGGGTGAGTTGTGAATAATGCGTGGTACTTGTGAGTCAAATCTTGAGGTGAAGATGTTACGCTTTTGTGCTTAGTCTATTTTAAATATTCTTGGTGTGATGAGTTAGGAGAATTGTTTAAAAAAGGTCGTGTCTATATAAAGTGTAGTTTGATTACTCGAGGACGAGCAATGGTTTAAGTGTGGGGTGTTGATGATAGGCTATAATTGCGTATTTTAGTTGCTTATTACACTCTAATTTACTGCACTTTAATTGAGTTTGAGCTTTAATCGCTAGTGTTTTGCACTAACTGTGTGTTTTATGCCTTGTAGGAGCGATTCCGAGCTATATAGATGTTATGGAATGAATTCAAGTAATTTGGAGCTTTGAAGTCTGAGTAAAATCCCAAGGAATTAAGCCGGGATCGTGTTCAGGGGTCAAATTTGATAGTTAAGAACAAACGAAGACTCGAGTAGGCATATTATGCACTGTCTAGTAAAATAGACATAAATCTTTGCTCCAAACTCCATTTGAGTTATATGATATATGGTTGGAAAGCTAACACAAAGGGCTATAACAGTCATGTTTTATACTTTTCCAAATTCCAAACGTAACAGGGTGAAGAACGCGGTCGAAACCGTGACAACGGACCTGGATGCGGACTGAGGTAGTGCACTGGGAAAATACCGCGCCCGGACCGCGACCGCGAGCGTCCAGACCTGAAAAATTGCCCTTTTCGCGTAAGAGAAGGTACAATTGTTTGGGCCCGACCCAACTTGGTATATATACATGGAAAAACGGTATTTTAAGGAGGTAGGACATATTTTTGACACAGATTCGACCTAAGGAGGCAGAGACACAATAGGAGCAAGGCGGGAAATTCTTCTACGAGTTTTTCCTTCCTCTTCCTATTTTTTCATTATTGGTTATGACTTTTAGTATTGTAGTTTTACATACTATTATGAATAGCTAATTTGTTATCTAGGATTTTGATGGAACCTTTTGTAGGATAAATTCTTGTTATGTTTTTATATAATTGAGCCGTTGGATTTCTCTACTTGTTCAACTACGTGTTTATTGTTGTTGATTGAATGGACATCGATTGATTGTGCCCATTTATTATGTGTTACTTGAGAAAGGATACATATTTAGGTGGTTGTTGAACAAACGTCACTCCTAACGTATGTGAGAAATTAATACAGTGGGTTTAAAGACAGGTTTAGAAATAACAAAGCCTTGACGTGGTCATAATGAGCGGTTAGATAAAGCCAACTAGCGTAGTTCAAGAGAATATGTCTAGTAAATTGTTGTAGTTGCTCTAGAGAGAATTACGGCACCTAAAGTGCTCACGATCAGTAGAGAATACATTGGCAAAATTGTAGGGAACATAGCTAGAAGGATTCCGACAATTGGGGAAATCATAACTCTAGACCTCCTTAATTTAGTCTCAAACCCTTTGTCTCGTTAGTTGATAATTTTATTGTTTTGTAGTATTTGCTAGTTAATTAGTTAGAAATATAAATCTCAATCTTTATAATTTAGAAAATTACAAACTTGTCTTCTTAGTGAAATTAAACAGATATAGCTAAGCCTTAGTTCTCTATGGGATTCGACTCCGGAATTATAGACCGGATTATAGTTGCAGCGACCGCTTATCCTTTTTAGGACTAGAGTTGGGAGTGATCAGGGAGTGAGTCCCTCGCTCAGTGAGTAATAATACTTAACCACAACCGTTTTTAATAGGGAACAAGTAAGAAAATATGCTTGTATAATAATCACAAACTAAAATGCCTTTTTTAAAACGGTAATAACAATTAGTCTCATCATGTGTTTCCTATAACAAAATCAATTTAATAATTCATTAATAAACTCGGTAAATACTGTGTCATAGAAAATCTTTATATTTGGGAGGCATCCAAAAAAGGACCATGTAATCTGTATCACTGTGTGGACCCCTTCGTAAAAGGAGTCAAATATAACTGTAGGTCCCTACCCGAGAAAAAACTGTAACTGTATGCTAGTTCTACCTTCCCACTAGTGAGGGCTATAACTGTACTTGGTAATAGGTAAATATAAGGTGCACCAGGTCTAACGAACCCGCCGTTAGCTACGGGATTCTTCAAAGTCTCCTCACATTCATACTTTTCTTTGTAAACGGTAAATCTTCACATGGAAGCATTTTCAAAACAGTACAAGGCATTTTAATTCTTATCAAATCATGTAATCCAACTTCGGTAACGATAATCATATCTCTGGTAATAGAAAAACATGTCTAGTATCAGTGAGAATATTTTAAATAACTGTAAACATCTCAAGTAAACTATTCAGTACCATATCAAGTAAAAGACTTGTCCCACGTGCAATTTCAAACATTCAGTAACACATTTTATTTTCAAAATCATGTATAAACCAAACAAGTCACCTCAAGCAATCCATAGGACTTCCTTCAATCAATCTATAATCACATCATATTGATCTAGTGTTAACTTACTTGTATAGGCTAATTCGTAACTAATTCAAGTTATCCCACTCTTGAGGTTTCAATGTTTGATTCTTAATTTGTCAAGTTGAATTTTTGTCCATGCCTCTAAAAATTGTCCTCTGCCTTCCTTGTATTCTTTAGTCTTGGTAAATTATTGAGACTAATGAAAGTTGTTATACTGAAACTAATATATATATATATATATATATATATATATAAGATTTTCATCCTTGTTTAAGCATTAATTGCCCATGTCTTTATCAAGGTAGATTTCTAAAGCGAATTATTCACTCAAATATACTCCAGTACCTCTATCTCCTAGTGGTATTCAATAATCTATTCACAATCTATATAAATTGTTAAATTTTAATAAAAAACTAATTAAAATCTAATTCTTTTACAATTGATCCATCAAATATAAAATTTGATTTTGTTTAATGAGCATCTTGCATCCACTACAATTGGAACTCAC
Organism: Nicotiana attenuata; assembly: GCF_001879085.1. Taxonomy (NCBI): domain Eukaryota; kingdom Viridiplantae; phylum Streptophyta; class Magnoliopsida; order Solanales; family Solanaceae; genus Nicotiana; species Nicotiana attenuata. The sequence goes on from NW_017670821.1 coordinate 323,521, forward strand.
TAAGTTATTAATATCACTATTTAACTCAAATCATGATAAATCAAAGATACCCATATCAATAAAATAATAAGATATACCTTGAATTCAGAAATAACAATGGTTGGGAATAATTATATTGAAGCACCAAGCTAGCAGCTATGGAACTCTGCTTGATTTTTTTCCTCTTACTTTAGAACCAGAAGCTCTCGTTGCTTTCCTCCTCCGAATCTTTTGTTTTTTTTTTTTTTCTTCTCTTCTAACTTTGTTAGCAGCAATTGCTCGTTTCCCCATCATTAAGCCCCTTTTCTTTTCATTCCAGTAGGCTTTGCCCTTTCTTTTAATTGACTAGGTTTTCTTCTTTTCTTTTCCTTTACTTTTTTTCTTATTTTTTTTTAAAATTAATTTATGTTAAAAGACCAATATACCCTAACTTAAATATGAAGTATTAACTCTTGTGCAGCACCTGGTATCCAAAAGTGGGACAACCGTGAGTAATATGCTGGTGATAGTGTCAAAAAAGATGGAGGGTCAGTCACATGGACTGCAGTAGTCCATGGTGGTACCAATTGGATAGTAGCATCCCCTAGCCGATCTGCGTGGAGCTGATCAGTAACAAAAGGGGGCGGGGCCTCAAAAACTTTTGGTTATGCAAAGTCCTCCATTCTACTGCCTTCATTGGCTAACTTGTCTGCTACATTATTCATCTCTATGTTCGTGTGAATGAATGGTGGATCATGGAGCTTGCGGAGGAGGTGCCTGCAATCAGAGAGAATATTAGCATAAAAAGTGTGTTCTTTGTGCAGTAATGTAATTACCTCCACATCATCTATGTTGACTTCTAGGGGCAAAAGTTGCATCTGAAGAGCTAATTATAGTCCCTGTAAGAGTGCATGTAGTTCAACATTTCGATACATGGTGGGCGCTACTTTGCCTGCAAAGCCGATTATCCAGTCGCCTGTAGAGATATGTATGACTCCGCCGATCCCATAATTTCTCGTGGCTTTCACAGCCTCCCCGTTAGTGTTTAGCTTGTATTGATTAAGTTTGGGTGGTGGCCATTTGAAAGAAAAAGGTATTTAGGATGTTAGCAACCTACTTAGCAACTCGGTACGTGATTCAGTTGCTTGATGCATAATGGATTGGTGTGGGACGGAGAGTATTTTGTGTTCAAATACATTAGTGTTTCTGGTGAACCAAATACTCCACAGGGTTAGAGGAACAAAAGTATGTGGATGAATGTTGTGTGGTATATGGTTGTGCTTAGTATGAATAAGTGTGTGCAGCCACTATGATGGTGGAGCGTGGTGCGCGAGGAAAGTGGGGAGAATGTGTAGGCCTAATCTTTTCCAACAGGTTTGAGCATTCGGGCAGTCCAAAAAGATGTGAGTGGATGTCTCATTGGGTGCTTCGCAATGGGGCACAAGGCATCCGGTAGCAAGCCAATGTGGTGCAGGTAGTGTCCAGTAGGAAGTCATGGTTTAATAACGAGAGAAGATATCAGTTTTTTGGCATTATAGATAATGTCTAAATTAATTTAAAATTAACTGTATGAGAGTAGGTTCCCAAAGTATTATTAATTAGATATTTGTACTATATCTACAAGAAAATGAACCACTTTTTGTTAAAGCCCAGAATGTGCAATCTGCTTAATGGGTATATTGAGATATATGCGTATTGTGCATGTGGTCCTTAATGTTGGAGGGTATGTCATAGGTTATATTATCCCAGTCACATCTAGTAGGAGTATGATATTGGTGAGTTATTGTGGTTACGTGCTGAAGTGGCGACAACCCCTAGATGGCAGATCGCAAGGATGTGTGCCAGTTCTAATCCAAGGATCATCCCAAAATTTAATATGATGCCCAGAGTCATTTGCCATTACAGCCCATGTTGACAGAATGACCGTCTATTAATAATATTCCTCCAGACAGGAGAATGAGTTGTATTGGATGTATAGAGATGTAGGTATTTATGAAGTTGAGTCGAAGCCCAAAGGGTAGTAGGTAACTGTAAGAGTCTCCACGAGAGGCTCGCGAGAAGGGATTGATTTTTAGTACGCAGCCTCTGGATACCCAGACCTCCTGTGGCTTTAGCAGTGGTAATAATTTTCCAATATAAAAGATGCAGTTTTTCCTGGTGGTTGCCATGCCCCATAGGAAGTTACGCTGCTATTGTTCTATTTTGTGAAGGATTGAGGAAGGAATTGAGAAAATTTACATCACGTGATTTGGGAGACTATTAAGCATGGACTTAATATAGTTGGTCATCCGGCTAATGTGAGGAAATTCGATTTCCAACCATCTAGTCCATTCTTAAAGTATCCAGCAAGAATGGGAAGTCATTGCGTTTGAGTTGTTTATGAAATATAGGAAAATCAAGGTATTTCCCAAAGGCCGTACCTCTTTTAATTTTAAAGGAACTGAGGACGAAGTGCTTATCCGTAGGAGTGTAATTCTTAGAAAAGAAGACTTCTGACATCTCAAAATTTATCTTTTGTCATGAGTGAGAATTAAAATGATTAAGAGCATAGATTATTACGTGATAACTCTTAGTACCTATTTTTGAGAGTAGTATAATATCATCCATAAGACAATAGAGGGACGGTTCTAGAAATAGTAATTAGTTTCCAAACGAGGTAGTCCATCGATAAGGAGATACTTTGAGAAAGCATTTCTATACTCATTATAAATATGTAAGGTGAAATATGATCTCCTAACCTAAGTCCCCTAGAAGGGAAGAAAAATGGCGTACTTGTACCATTAATAAGTATGGAGGCGGACGTGGATGTGCTGCAAGACATAATTAGTTTAAAGGTGGATGTTTGAAAATTTAAAGAAATGAAAATAAAAGACCATTCGAACCTATCAAATGCTTTTTGTAAGTCTAATTTAAGCGTCACGGCGCTCTGCTTGCCACACATTTTGGTAAAATGGTGTAAGATCTCTTGGACAATAATCGCATCGTCTCATGCCCGCTTACCTATTTGGAAACTTGACTGTGTAGCGCTTATGATTTTAAAAATAAAAGGCTTACTACAGTTAACGATTATTTTGGTAATTATATTGTATATGATATTGCAGAGACTGACAGGGTGATATTGAGTAATACTACTGGCATTTGTAACTTTTGGAATAAGACACAGGTAAGTTTGATTAATATCCAAGGGTATAACATGTTTTCTAAAGACTTGGTGGCATAATGATGTGACTGAAGGGCATATTTCATTCCAATAGTTTTGATAAAAGCATAGGGTATAAGACATCAGGCCCCGGAACTTTGAAAAGTTTGAAAGAGTGACGTACTTGTCTAATTTCAATATCTCGGGGTGGCTCTTGAAAAGTAAGATATTCTTGAAAAGATAAACAATGAGAGGTAGATTGCACATGTTCAATAGTAAATAAATTTGTGTAGTAAGTGTCACGACCCAAAATCCACTAAGGGTCGTGATGGCGCCGGACACTGCTGTCAGGCAAGCCAACCGAATTACTTAATCAAGATCTCGTTTTTAATACTTTTGAAATCTAGGATTTTTCCTTCAAGTTTAGCAATTTTAAAGAATATAGTCTCAATCAAATTTAAATGATAAGCAGTTAATACAATACTTCAAACCATCCCAGAACCCGGTGTCACAAGTGCATGAGCATCTACTGATAAGGAAATAAAATACAACATCCGTCCGGAATACAATGGACAACAAATAAATACAATGTACTGAAGAGGGATATACTAGCTGCAGGCCGCCTCGAATAATGCAACTCACCTAGCCCCCAAATCATCCGCGCTGCTACGCCCAATGGGTTGCTAGAAATAAATATACCTCTGCAACAAAAATGCACAGAAGTGTAGTATGAGTACGTAAACAACGTGTACTCAATGAGTATCCCGCCTAATCTCGAAGAAGTAGAGACGAGATGGTCGACTTCGACACTTACTAGAGGTCAATTGACAATATACTAAAAATGTGAGGAAATCATGAATTTATATAGCAGTTCTAATTCACGAAGCCAGAAAACAGATAAACACCTTCAACAAATAATCAAGGATTTTCAAGGTTTACTCTTTATTATCTTATCAATTGTATCAAGCCACAAAGGGCAAATTTCACATTTAAAGTTCTCAAGCAGCAATATAACATGCGCAAATCACACCGAGGCGACGGCCCGATCTAACAGAAATAAACTGTGCACTTGCCGAGGGTCGACGGCGCGCCTATAGATGCATCTATTTAATCTGCCGAGGCATTCGGCCCGTTCCATAAATAAACACATATCCTGCTCGCGAATCATGCAAGCGACACAGGTACACATAGAGATACATGCTCAATCAATCAATTAAGAACTTATCGGGAATATTTATCCAAATAAAACAATTTCCCTTCTTAACAGTTCAGGAAAATGATGTTTAATCTCTTTTTAAATTCATTTACTAATCCAAGGTGATTTAAGCAATTCAAGCTATCAATGGGTTCATAAATAATCCAAGTATAACATGTTGTGGGTCCTAACTACCCGGACAGTGGCATAATAGTAGCTATGCACGGACTCTCGTCACCTCGTGCGTACGTTGCCCCCGCAATTAGGAGCACATAATCAATTATTTAATCTATGGGGACAATTCCCTCTTACAAGGTTAGAAAGGAGACTCACCTCGCTTCGAAGATCCATAACCGCCAATCCACGCCCTTCCGGGGACTCCAAATGATGCACCATCCTCCAAAACTAGCCAACGGTTACGCAAATCCATTAATATATGCTCAAACATTCATTACAAACTAATTTATAGCAATTCCTAAATCCGATCGAAAAGTTGACCAAAACGCCCTCGGGCCCTCGTGCCTGGAATCCGAAACTTCTCGAAGATATACTCTGCCCATAGCATCACTGGCTCAAATATATAATTTACTCATAATTCCATGCTCAAATTCGTGGTAAGATCCAATTTATCAAGTTTCTAGGTTTTCTTCCAAAAATCCCAATTTTCCCACAATTTTCATGTCTAATTCCATGATATAATCTTGTGTTTAACTTGGAAATGAGTAGGAGTAACTTACCTTAACATAGATGATGAAATCCCTCCTTGAAGCTCTCCAAAAGTCGCCCCAAGCCATGAAAATATGAGAGAAAATGGCAAAAATCCCGACTTTAAACAACCCTTCTGCCCCAGCACTTTTCGCACCTGCGGTCTATTGACCGCTTCTGCGGTTCCGCAGGTGCGGCCGCTCTACCGCATCTGCGGTTTCCCCAAGCCTTTCCTTTTCCGCTTCTGCGACACAACTTCCGCAGATGCGGTCCCGCTTCTGCGGATCGTTGATCGCATATGCGGTCCTCCCTAGACCGCCCATTCTCGCATCTGCGGTTCTCTCTTCCGCAGATGCGGTCCCGCTTCTGCGGAACCTTGACCGCATCTGCGTTCACGAGCCTTAGACCAAATTTTGCACCTGCACCTTCCTAGCCGCTTTTGCGGCGCTGCACCTGCGGCCCCCTTTCCACAGGTGCGGTTATGACAACAACCAGACCCTTCAGCCTTCTTCAAAATTTCATTTTCGATCCGTTAACCACCCGGAATTCACCCGAGGCCCCCGGGACCCCAACCAAACATACCAACCAATCCCAAAACACATTACGGACTCGCTCGAGGCCTTAAATCACATCAAACAATGCTAAAATCATGAATCGACCTCCAATCCAAACTTAATGAACTTCAAAAATTCACACTTCTATTTTCGATGTTTAAACTTATCAAATCACGTCCGATTGACCTCAAATTTTGCGTACAAGTCATATTTGACATTACGGATCTACTGCAGCTTCTGGAATCGGATTCCGACCCCGATATCAGAAAATCCACTTCCGGTCAAACTTCTCAAAAACCTTCAAATTTCTATCTTTAGCCAAATGGCTCCAAAATGACCTACGGACCTCCAAATTCACTTTCGATTGCGCTCCCAACTCCAGAATCACCATACGAAGCTATTCTCAGACTCAGAATCCCAAACGGACATCGATAACACTGAAATGCACTTCAAGCCAAACTTAAGAAATTTCTTCCAAAATGCTAACTTCCACAATAGGCGCCAAATCGCTCTCGGGTTATTCGAAACCGAACCGGGAATACACCCAAGTCCGACATCATCATACGAACCTGCTGGAACCTTCATATCCCAATTTTGAGGTCGTTTACTCAAAAATCCAATCCTAGTCAATTCTTCCAACTTTAAGCTTCCGAAATGAGAATTCTCTTTCCAAATCAACTCCGGACTTCCCGAAATTCAATTTCGACCACGCGTACAAGTCATAATGCCTGAAATGAAGCTGCTCATGGCCTCAAACCGCTGAACGACGCGCTAGAGCTCAAAACGACCGGTCGGGTCGTTACATTCTCTCCCACTTAAACATACGTTCGTCCTCGAACGTGCTGAGAACCACACTGAAGTAGTCTGAAATCACTGTTTAACACCTCATGCACCTTCCCGTGCCACCACAACTCAGTTGAGCACATCAGCTCGATCAATTCTGAAGATATCCTCTTTTATTCAAGCAGATAGGCCTTAGAGCCTAATTCCAACATCAGGAATTCTCTGTCAGGCCTGTTTCCAACATACGAACACCGTATCAATCACTACACGTTGTAACCAAACATGACTGCATAAGTTTGCTGAGTTCACACCTTGCATCATTTTGCTCACCGGACCACAATAACATTTTCTGATCAACTTAGTTGAAATTCTACGAATCTAATGCTCCCATTGCACCCCATGACATACACAGGTCTTACTCTAACTCTTACAATACCGTCACAACGGAAGAGATGTGCAGAATTTCATAATCAACTGCCGAATCAACCAATCATTTGGATCTATACTCCTGACAATAACCATCACCTCATCCTGAACCAGATAATGGTCTTAGCACCTTAATGTACTTCATATAGTCAAATTGCACTGATCCTAGACCAAGGGATCTCGTCTCATCTGATACAACTGCTCAGGCAACAAGCCACCCCAGACATTATCAAAAGTCCCATATGATGTTACCATGTGCCAATAGGCCACCAATTCGAACTCGATACAAAAGGAAAACGAACTCTGGAAGGAATTCCTAACTCACGCACTAATATGGATTTTCCTTAGAAACAGGAAGCAAGGCACACAAAATAGCCTACAGAAAACTATACTCAACATCACACTGTTGCGGCGTGCAACCCGATCCACACATAGATCTCACATAAGGAGATGCACATCGAGCCAAATTTGCTTATTACAACAAAATACCGAATATCGGTCATAAGCATGCTAAATGCATAATAACATCCCTGAGGGAACATATAGCGCCATAAGCTACAAAACTCAAGCACAACTGAGGTGCGATATACAATCTGAATCTCAAGAGCCATCTCGCTCATAATACATCATTTCTACGCGGATCCTCAACACACAAGCAATTCCTCAAGCCGCCTCACAACTCACACGGCACAATACATCATTACAGGAAATATTTGGCAACGAAATAACACCCTGACTACTCCATAGGAGCACATTACTGAAATGAACACAACTGACCTGACATAGAGCCCAAATTCATATTTAAACCCATCCACCGACCTCAAGTCGATCCTGATCATATCAAACTAAGACTATAACCTTTCAAAGGTCCATAATAATTTCCCTCTTCTCATAACACACAAGGACAACCATCATAACCGGAGTACTCATCCACAGTCCCAACTCAGTAACGGAGTGCCTCCAGGCATATATCCTCAACATATCGATATCATCACAAATCTTCATAATTGATTTAATTGCTTCAATCAATCAAGTGACTACATGCCACACTTATACGATCTTCCTGTGGGACTCGCTCCCACAACCTTTCGAAACACATAACAGGTCCACACATCCAAACCACCGGCCGCACCAATGCTAAAAAGCGATCAAGAATAATTAACTAGGATGCAAAGCCCCCTTTTACAAGACACTGATCTCAGGTGACGCTGATGACAAAACCAACTTACCTTAAACATCGAAATTCCTTTCCTGCTCCTCCGAGCTTGTGACGTCCTTGTCAACACCGAACTGCTACCTTGCTCTTCATTGCAAATTCCCTACCACTCACTGCACTTATCATGCCAATATACGATAGAACTCGTTTTTCATCATAGCTTCGGAACCACTACTAGGTTAATACTTCATCATAAAAAAAAGCTTTTCACTTAACTCACTTCAGGAGATCCATAGTATCACACAGGTGAATTCTCATAATCGTAGAATATCCAAATCTCTAAGTAGTGGTCTAAGCCACCATTGCCCTTCCGGAATCTGCTTCCACATAACAGGCCATAATAGTAGAATACTTCTAAATAACGTCAATTACAGTGGCTGACAAGCCTGATTCGTACCATCACAACCACTTGCATAACTCGATCACGCTAAAGGAACTGATCACTAACACCAATATGCCAAATTCAATTATGGCCAATCAATCTACCTTCTTCCAATTCATCCTTGATTGCCTTAGAGATAATACTAACTCCGCCCACACATAACATACTCCATCTGCACTCATCTCGAGTGACCTCGAATCACGAAACCATGCTGTCTCAAATCCCCTAAACCGTTTCATACCTTTCTTATGCGCACATTCGCACCCCCAACTGATATGCCCGTTCTGCAAATCCTTCTACGAATCCGAAGTCCTTTCTCATCTTTCTCTCAAGAGCTGCACTGCAAGTCAAAACATCATATAACATTCTGGGCCTCCACTCGTAAGCTGCTGCAAAAGCTTTATTCTTAACTGTACCTATAGGCTCGAAATCATTAGGCACCATACTTTACTTCTTTTGAATCCATTAGGGCCGTTACTGAGAGCCACCCGCTCTGACTTGGTCCCGAATATAATCAACTCCATAAATCTTATAACATATGAATACCCTCTCGACGAGGCACCCAGCGGAATCACTTCCTTTGAAACCCGCATTTATACAAGGCATAAACCCTGAGTCCTTCCCCAAGTCTGAACATGGCCAATAAGGCCAACGATAGCCCACCTTTAATAATTCCTCTGCTCAAATTACCACTTATGGTCTTTTCTCGTTGCTGAAATAGCCCATCAATATGCTAATAACCAGAAACCTCGCAAGTAATTAACCATGCAACCCCATCATAGGCGGTGGGACTCTCCCACTTGGCTCGAAGCCACTATTACATAACTCCGGAATTACCAGGATTATTAACCTCCTATTGACATAACCTTGCGTAATCAACTGCCAACATACTCGATATCTTACTATAGAAACCCCCTTTTTATACTCAAAATCATCCACCACATTCTCACGATCGATCTCTTCGCTGCATACCCAATAGGATCCTTCGCAGAAGCCTCGCCAACCGCTAACCTGCTCACTTGGGTAATCCACCTATAAAAGCTCTCCCTGGCATCTTCCAACGCCGCTGCACAGGGTACAATTACTTCAACATCAGTAACCCATCCCGAGTCTAAGCTCGCTCTCCAGCTGCGCAGGTCCATTTACCCCTTGTGTACATCATTTAAATGCGCGGCACATCCTTCCAATTCCAAGTTATGCTGCATCCTTCTTCACTTAAGCGGCTCCTTTCCGTTATATTAAATATCTTGTCGCATGATAGCTCTTCCTTCTAATTAATTCCGTAGGCCCTAATAGCCAAGCACCAATATTCCTACATCGCGCTCTCCTTAAGGCGCATAGCCATCTTATTACCAATCCCCTACGCAGCTCCGCCACTCTCCCACTTTGGGCAAACTCACTCCCTTAATCAACTGCTCGGCCTGCACTTCCTAAGCCTGGCCTTTTAGCAATTTAAAACTCTGCCTGACACTTCCCACATGTCTTTCTCATCCTTTGATGCTCAATTGTTGCCTTAATAAAATTTATCTTCATAGCACTTGAATCCACAAATCGCTATTAACTCCAAACTTTTCCGAAGGACATCTTTCTCGAACCGCCAACATTAGAAATACTGATTCAATGCTGAACCACCGCATCCTGCGATCCCTGATAGTTGTATCTCCGATACTATTTCGCAATACCTTGCCTCAAAGGCGAATTGTAGAAGATCATAACACCGACAAACTTAATACGTCCAATTAGGATGACATCACCCCAATATAGAAGGAAAATTCCACCACGCTTGCAATTACCAAGTCTCATTACTTCCACCAGTCCACATCTGACCCTCCTTAGTTCGATTGCCTTTCCCCCTGCCGGGAGTAAAATATCGAATCTCTTGATTATGCACTGAGTAAACCTCCCTTGAAATCATTCACTCCCCTGACACGTGGGCAACACCCTACCATCATATTACTACTGCAGAATAGTCATTCATAAGCATCGCGACAACTTGTGCCTAGCCTCAAAGCCCTCGAAAATACCGCTACTGGGCTGAAACAATAAAATATTCTTCCATAAGACGACGACAATAATCTGATCAACTATACCAGGAGAAACATCCCGTATCACATTTGTAGTATCATTACGGTTCTTCAATTTTCGATTTACACCAAGCGCTTCGCGTCGCATAAGATTGAGTAAGAAAGAAACAAAGGCATAAGACTCACATGAAGTCAAATCGCACGATAAAGAATCAAGAAGGGAAGTACTCCTAACAGTCCTGCAGCCTCCCGAGGATAAGTACAGACGTCTACGTACCGATCCGCGGGACTCTACTAGACTTGCTCATGATTCGTGAGACCCTAGGAACCTAGTGCTCTGACACCATGTTGTCACGACCTAAAATCCACTAAGGGTCGTGATGGCGCAGGACACTGCTGTCAGGCAAGCCAACCGAATTACTTAATCAAGATCTCGTTTTTAATACTTTTGAAATCTAGGATTTTTCCTTCAAGTTTAGCAATTTTAAAGAATATAGTCTCAATCAAATTTAAATGATAAGCAGTTAATACAATACTTCAAACCATCCCAGAACCCGGTGTCACAAGTGCATGAGCATCTACTGATAAGGAAATAAAATACAACATCCGTCCAGAATACAATGGACAGGAAATAAATACAATGTACTGAAGGGGGCTATACTAGTTGCGGGCCGCCTCGAATAATGCAACTCACCTAGCCCCCAAATCATCCGTGCTGCTACGCCCAGTGGGCTGCTAGAAATAAATATACCTGTGCAACAAAAATGCACAGAAGTGTAGTATGAGTACGTAAATAACGTGTACTCAATGAGTATCCCGCCTAATCTCAAAGAAGTAGAGACGAGATGGTCGACTTCGACACTTACTAGAGGTCAATTGACAATATACTAAAAATGTGAGGAAATCATGGATTTATATAGCAGTTATAATTCACGAAGCCAGAAAACAGATGAACACCTTCAACAAATAATCAAGGGTTTTCAAGGTTTACTCTTTATTATCTTATCAATTTGTATCAAGCCACAAAGGGCAAATTTCACATTTAAAGTTCTCAAGCAGCAATATAACATGCGCAAATCACACCGAGGCGACGACGCGATCCAACAGAAATAAACTGTGCACTTGCCGAGGGTCGACGACGCGCCTATAGATGCATCTATTTAATCTGCCGAGGCGTTCGGCCTGTTCCATAAATAAACACATATCCTGCTCGCGAACCATGCATGCGACGCAGGTACACATAGAGATACATGCTCAATCAGTCAATTAAGAACTTATCGGGAATATTCGTCCAAATAAAACAATTTCTCTTCTTAACAGTTCTGGAAAATGATGTTTAATCTCTTTTTAAATTCATTTACTAATCCAAGGTGATTTAAGCAATTCAAGCTATTAATGGGTTCATAAATAATCCAAGTATAACATGTTGTGGGTCCTAACTACCCGGACAATAGCATAATAGTAGCTACGCACGGACTCTCATCACCTCGTGCGTACGTAGCCCCCGCAATTAGGAGCACATAATCAATTATTTCACCTATGGGGACAATTCCCTCTTACAAGGTTAGAAAGGAGACTCACCTCGTTCCGAAGATCCATTACCGGCAATCCACGCCCTTCCGGGGACTCCAAATGATGCACCATGCTCACGGAGAATTCAATTTCACCGGGTCCATGTCGGAGACAGCGGGGCAGGAAAGACCGCTCAATAAATGAAATTGCCGGAAGATTTTCCTTTGAACTGTTTGAAAGTTATCCAACTTGAGTTATGAGAGTACGAATGGTTTCTTTTTCATTTTCAGGAAGAAAGAAGAAAAAAAAGACTTACATCTTTAATTGATTTGATCATTTTATGGGATTGCCTACCTGTCTAGTTAGCTTGAATGAAAGCGTAAGGCAAGCCCAAGGGCACCCATGGAACCCACCCAGCGTAAGGAAAAATATGGCACCAACGGATGTGGCCATACCCAGAAAAGAAAGTTGGCCTAACTCCAGTTTGTTTGATGAAGTTGAATAGTAAAAAATCTTTAGGCGAAAGGCAAATAGGGCTCATCCTTGATTTCATGAAATGCTGACTTCGCTTCCATGCCAAAGTGAAACTCATCTTTCTTCCTCAACACGAGCCAACGGTTACGCAAATCCATTAATATATGCTCAAACATTCATTACAAACTAATTTATAGCAATTCCTAACTCCGATCGAAAAGTTGACCAAAACGCCCTTGGGCCCTCGTGCCCGGAATCCGAAATTTCTCGAAGATATACTCTGCCCATAGCTTCACTGGCTCAAATATATAACTTACTCCCAATTCCATGCTCAAATTCGTGGTAAAATCCAATTTATCAAGTTTCTAGGTTTTCTTCCAAAAATCCCAATTTTTCCACAATTTTCATGTCTAATTCCATGATATAATCTTGTATTTAACTTGGAAATGAGTAGGAGTAACTTACCTTAACATAGATGACGAAATCACTCCTTGAAGCTCTCCAAAAATCGCCCCAAGCCATGAAAATATGAGAGAAGATGGCAAAAATCCCGACTTTAAACAACCCTTCTGCCCCAGCACTTTTCGCACCTGCGGTCTGTTGACCGCTTCTGCGCTTCCACAGGTGCGGCTGCTCTACCGCATCTGCGGTTTCCCTAGGCCTTTCCTTTTCCGCTTCTGGGACACAACTTCCGCAGATGCAGTCCCGCTTCTGCGGATCTTTGACTGCATCTGCGGTCCTCCCTAGACCGCCCATTCTCGCTTCTGTGGTTCTCTCTTCCGCAGATGTGGTCCCGCTTCTGCGGAACCTTGACCGCATCTGCGGTCACGAGCCTTAGACCAAATTTCGCACCTGTGCCTTCCTAGCCGCTTTTGCGGCGCTGCACCTGCGGCCCCCTTTCCACTGGTGCGGTTATGACAGCAACCAGACCCTTCAGCCTTCTTTAAAATTCCATTTTCGATCCGTTAACCACCCGGAATTCACCCGAGGCCCCCGGGACCCCAACCAAACATACCAACCAATCCCAAAACACATTACGGACTCGCTCGAGGCCTCAAATCATATCAAACAACGCTAATATCATGAATTGACCTCCAATCCAAACTTAATGAACTTCAAAAATTCATACTTCTATTTTCGATGTTTAAACTTATCAAATCACGTCCGATTGACCTCAAATTTTGCGTAAAAGTCATATTTGACACTACGGACCTATTGTAGCTTCCGGAATCGGATTCTGACCCCGATATCAGAAAATCCACTTCCGGTCAAACTTCTCAAAAACCTTCAAATTTCTATCTTTAGCCAAATGGCTCCAAAATGATCTACGGACCTCCAAATTCACTTCAGATTGCGCTCCCAACTCCAGAATCACCATACGGAGCTATTCTCAGACTCAGAATCCCAAACGGACATCGATAACACTGAAATACACTTCAAGCCAAACTTAAGAAATTTCTTCCAAAATGCTAACTTCCACAATAGGCGCCAAATCGCTCCCGGGTTACCTGAAACCTGAACCGGACATACGCCCAAGTCCGACATCATCATATGAACCTGCTGGAACCTTCATATCCCAATTCCGAGGTCGTTTACTCAAAAATCCAATCCTAGTCAATTCTTCCAACTTTAAGCTTCCGAAATGAGAATTCTCTTTCTAAATCAACTCCGGACTTCCCGAAATTCAATTTCGACCATGCGTACAAGTCAATGCCTGAAATGAAGCTACTCATGGCCTCAAACCGCTAAACGACGCGCTAGAGCTCAAAACGACTGGTCTGGTCGTTACAGTAAGTTTGAATGGTTCTATGTATTTGGATAGGGTCATAACACCAATTTCCAATAGAGTCCTTTAGAGCTGAGATACGATTTTGTCTACGCCTATGAAGAGTAGACATGTGACAAAATTTGGTATTGGAATCCTCATCGTTGAGTCAACTAATTCATAATTTAATTTCCAAAATCCCTCTTCTAATTTTAGGAGTGAGTTCTGTTCACTGGTAAGCTAATCTTCTAAATTTTGGAAGAACGAGCTAGTGGGATTATGTACATGTGCTTGAATACCTGCAAGTCTGGCTAATAATTTTATTTTCTTGGCAAAAATGTCGCCAAATGAGTGTTATTCCAGTGAAGAATAGTAGTTTTGAAAGCCTCAGTGGCGTCGATCAGATTACTATTCGTTGACCAAGTTTGATGAACTAGTTTTCGAAAATCAGGATGAGAGAAGTCCAAATTGTTTCAAAGCAAAAGTTTTTTGGATTGGAGCATGTTGTGGCTCTAAAGTAATTAAAAAAGGACAATTATCGGAGTGGGTTCGTGGTAAATGACGAACCATGGCTTCGGGATAGCAGTTTATCCTGTTGTAATTTTATAGGACACAATTCAAGCGTTCGAGTATGGTTAACCATGTTTGCGCTTGTTTGTCCAAGTTTATCGGCTTCCCCTAAATCCTAAACTATCAAATTACAGTGGTTATGATAATTTGTAAAAGAGTCCGACTTGTGATTGCTAATGGGGCATCCTCCAAACTTCTCTGAAGATCGGAGAATGCCATTAAAATTGCCCCTATGAGCCAAGAACCCTTATATAGATCATGGATGGACATCAAGTTATTACACAGAATATTACGAATTTACATAAAGCTTTAGCATAAATAGCGAAAAACTACCACTTAGATGGGTTTGGCCATACCTGAACCATACATTGTATTTCATGTTCAGACATTCGAAGCTCCTCTATATTGGTTAAAATATTATTCCATAAAACAACTAACCCACTTGAAAGGCCATAGCTGGAACTTGGGATAGAATGGTGAACTGAAAATCGTCTCTAAGTATGGTGTGATCCTGCATGTGAGTTTCTAGAAGGACAGCCAAAACATGCCTATAATTATCAAGTAAAGAGCTGAGCTGACGCCTAAACTCCGCATTATGCGATCATCTAAAATTCCAAATGATTATATTCATAATTGATAGATTGGATTGGTCCACAACAAGAGGATTAAGAATTGGAAGATGGTCCACTCCTTGGGCTTCCTGGTGCAGAGCAATATAAGGGGGTGTCCCGCAAAGCGTCAAAATTATAATTATGGCATACTTCTCTGCTTTGCGATTGCCATTGGTTCGAAAATTGAAACTGTATTTTTATAGACCGAGGGGATATTTGAGGATGAATTATTTTGCATACTGTTCCTTGAGAGTGTAAAGACAGATACCTTTTAATAAAAGAAACTCGTTCCTTGTTTCCCTCATTTTTGCCATTATCTTCGCTACCTCTCGACATGTTTCCTTGTCGAGTATTTTGGAGGTGGAGGTGGAGTACGTGGTGGACTCTTTGTGGGGGTTAGGGGATCGTAGGGGCTTGTCGGGGACGGTAAAGGTATGGTTGAAGGTGTTGATTTGCTGGAACCATGGTGCATATATCGGTCCCGAGTAGTGTGGTGGGTAGAAAAGGGAGCAGATTTATGGGTTGGTGCATTTGGTGAGTGGGTGGATGCATGTGGTAGCTCCAATTGGGAGTCTAGAGGAGGATGGGCAGTTGTGATCGACAAGAAGTAGGGCTTTAGTTGTTTACTACTGGCTCTGGCTATAGGCGTCCATTCCTAGGCGCATCCCCTTGGTGACTATCTCCGCTAGGTGGGTTAGATTTTGGACTAGGAGGGCCACTTCCTGATTTTTGAGTTCCATAGTAAAGGTCAGTGCATAACCCTATAAGACCATCTCCAACTATGATTGGAAGGGTTGGTCCTCTGGAAAAGATTGAAAAGTGTAGACTATTGGTGTCGCAGGGCGGGGGTTGCGTGGCTAGTTCATGGTTAGACGAGGTAGATGAAAGCAACAATTATTATTTCTGATTGCGGTATATTTGGAAGGATATTGATGCTGATCGGCTTAGAAATTTGCTTTAGTTCCTATCGAGGGAGAGGGAGTTCCACAACGTGTTAATCTGATGAATGGTTATGAGTTTCTTCGTGTTTCTTTCATCATTGGCAGTATATGAAGGTGTTAAACGAGGCTTTGTTTGATAAGAGGTTTATTACCAGCATTGGGTTGTTTTGTGCAGCTACTGTGAATAGAAATTGTCGCTATGAGTGTTTGAGTTATGTGGTATATCATGTGATTTCATCTTGAGTTATGGCTATGGCTGGATACAGTTTGTTCAGACTTACACAATGTGTAGATGCGAGATTCTGATCTTATAAAAAATAAATTGAATGTGGAAATTTAGTTCTAAGGTTTATGGGCTAGGTTGAGTTATGGAATTTCAGTTATATTGTGATTATCAGACCTATATATAGGATAGGGTGATATGGGATCACCCCTGGGTATGTGCATGGTAAGGTTGCGGTTTGATGGCTTTTGGAATAACTCTTGGCACGTTCGAGTACGAACGTATGAATAAATGGGGGAGGATGTAACGACCCGACTATTCATTTTGAGCATTTGCACTTTGCTCGGTAGTTTTCAGGCATGAGTGGCTCCGTATGAGGTATTTCGACTTATGTGAATAGTCGGTTTTGGTTTTCAGGTTAATCGAAATTTTATTTGGGGGAATGATTCTAAACTAGAAGCTTTAAATTTAAAAGGTTTGACCGAGTTTAACTTTTTAGTAATTGACCTCGGATTGGATTTCTGATGGTTCCGTTAGTTCCATTGGGTGATTTTGGACTTAGTAGCGCGTCCGGATTGTGATTTGGAGGACCGTAGTAGAATTTGGCTTGAAATGGCAAAAGTTGGAAGTTTGGAAAGTTTGACCGGGAGTGGACTTTTTGATATCGGGATTGGATTCGAATTCTAGAAGTTGGAGCAGGTCCATAATGTCAAATGTGACTTGTATGCAAAATTTGAAGTCAATCGGACGTGATTTGATAGGTCTAGGAATCGGTTGTGAAAGTTTGAAGTTTCAAGTTCATCGATTTTGAATTAAGGTTTGATTCATCGTTTCAATGTTGTTATGTGTGCTTTGAGGCCTCGAGTAGGTCCGTGTTATGTTATGGGACTTGTTGGTATGTTTGGACATGGTCCCAAGGGGCTCGGGCATGTTTCGAATTGATTTCTAAGCATTTTGGAAATTTTTGCTATGGTTTGTTACTGCTGGTTCTGGTGTGACCGCACCTGCGGCTAGTTTGCGCGGGTGCGATGGCCACAGAAGCGTTAGTGGAATCGCAGAAGCGAGAAGAGACTGGGTGAGGAAGACAGCAGAAGCGGATTTTGTAGCTCACCTGCGTGCGCGCAGATGCGTTTGGAATTGCAGGTGCGTAAGGCTTCGCAGAAGCGAGATTTGACATCCGCAGGTGCGGGGATTTCTCGGCAAGGTTATTTTCGCAAAAGCAAAGTTTTAACCGCAGATACAACAATTTGACCGCAAATGTGGTATAGCTAGGCAGAGTTATAAAAATTGAGGTTTTGGTTCTTTCTCCATATTTTGAGATGTGGAACTCGGATTGAGGCGATTTTTGAAGCAAATTTCATCACAAGGATTGGGGGTAAGTGTTCTCTGCTCAGTTTTGATTATATTCCATGAATCTATCTTCGATTTTAGCAATTGGTTGATGAATTTTAAAGAGGAAATTGGGGGTTTTGGCCTAAAGTTTCATAATAAGAATTTTTAAGTTTTGAACACCGGTTTGGAGTCGGATTTGAGTGAAACTAGTATGGTTGGACTCTCAATTGAATGGGTTGTCGTATTTTGTGAGTTTTGTCGAGTTTCGAGGCGTGGGCTCGGGCGTGATTTTTGGCCGGATTTGGGATTTGATGTAGAATTCGATCTTTATCATTTGTAATTGCTTCCTTGGGCCTTATCTAATGAATTTGAGTTGCTTTTGGCTAGTTTTGAGTCGTTCGGAGGTCGCTACGCGCGTGATGGCATTCTTGGAGCGTCGCTTGGCTTGCTCGGCGTTTGTAATTGGCTTGTTAGACATAAGTAACTCTTTTAAACTTAGTGCTGAGGGTATGAAACCTCAAATTACGTGTTATGTGATTGGTACTAAGGTGACGCACATGTTAGGTGACGGACGTGCACCCTGTGAATTGTGACTCTATTGTTCCACGGCACTATTTAATGGTCCTATTTTAGTGATATTTGTGTTTTCACCATGCGATTAAGTAATTGAGCTGTCAAATCATGCTAGATATCCTATCTAGGCTTTATGATGATATTGTTAGGAGCCATAGAGGTCGTTTTGCTGTCATCTCACTAATTTCATTGATATTTCATACTCAGTCTTATTCATGCATTCATATCATATCTCGGTCTTAGTTATTGTTTATTAATACATCATATCATTGTTGTCGGGCTAGTTTCATGACATTGTGAGCCCAGGAGTGAGACTGGAGGGATTGACGACTGAGTGATGCCGAGGGCCTGATTGTGAGTTTTGTCGAATTTCCAGGCGTGGGCCCGGGTGTGATTTTTGGCCGAAATTGGGATTTGATGTAGAATTCGATCTTTATCATTTGAAATTGCTTCCTGGGCTTTATCTGATATATTTGAGTTGATTTTTGCTAGTTTTGAGCCGTTCGGAGGTCGCTATGCGCGTGATGGCATTCTTGGAGCATGGCTTGGCTTGCTCGGTGTCGGAATTGGCTTGTTTGAGATAAGTGACTCTTCTAAACTTAGTGTTGAGGGTATGAAACCCCAAATTATGTGTTATGTGATTGGTGTTGAGGTGACGCACATGCTAGGTGACGGGCGTGTGGGCGTGCACCTTGTGAGTTGTGACTAAGTTGTTTCCAAGGCACTATTTAGTGGTCCACTTTGTGGGTATTTGTGTTTTTCACCACGTGATATAGTAATTGAGATACACATCATGCTAGATATCATTTTTAGGCTTTATGCTAATATTGTTGGGACCCCTAGCGGTCGTTTCTTGCTGTCGTCTCATTGATTTCATTGATACTTCGTACTCACTCACATTCATGCATTCATCTCATATCTCAGTCTCAGTTATAACTTATTGATACATCATATCATTATTCCGGGTCAATTTTCATGACAATGTGAGCCGTGGGTGAGACTCGAGAGATTGATGACCGAGTGAGGCCGAGAGCTTGATTATGAGTGACAGTTACGGGATCGGGCTGCACAGCACAGCATGTTATATTGATTTAGGCCATGATTGGCTTGTTATAGAGCTTGGGCTGAAGGAGCCCCTCCGGAGTCTACACACCCCCAGTGAGCGGGGATGATATCATTGAGGGATGGATTTCCCTGGACATGGATTTGTCCGAAGTATTTGATGTCTGGAGATGGACTTCTCCATAGGGTTGGATTACCCGTTTTCCATGGTACTGGGTGGCTTCTAGTCTGTGTTGTATATGTTCCGGGATGGATTTCCCTGGGCCGCATGGGCCATATACAGTACCGAGTGGTTGAGCATTTATATATTATTGAGAGATAGATTTCCCTGGACATGGATTTGTTCGAAGTACTCGATACCTGGAGATGGATTTCTCCACAGGGTTGGACAGCCCTTTTTCCCTCGGTGCTGGGTGACTTATAGTCAGAGTTGTATATGTTCCGGGATGGATTTCCCTGGGCCGTATGGGCCATATACAGTACCAAGTGGTTGAGTATTATGAGTGAAAAGTGTGATAGAGTGAGGTTGAGTACTCCAAGAGTGTGAGTACATGATTCATCTCTGAGATGCATGGTATTGGCATGCATATATGGCATACATACATAGAGACGCATTTTCCTCATGTTGTACGGTATGACATCATTCATGATGTTCTACACACATTGATATGTGGGCATAGAGTGGTATTTCACACTTATTATTTGGAAAGGAAATGAAACATTTTTATCGTGGAAAGGATTTTTCAAGAAAATTAAGTTTTCAAACTATCTCATAATTTTTCGATGATTTCGATAAAGGATGTGGGATTTCACTGATATTCTTGAAAGGCGGAACTATTTTTCGGATGATTGTGCAAAAGCTGAACATTTCTATCTCTGAGATTATTTCCTTGTTTATATGCTCTCCGTTGTATGAACTGTTGTTGGTCATTGGTGTTGGACCCGACCTGTGTCCCAGCTCGTCACTACTTTCAACCTGAGGTTAGGTTTGTTACTTTTTGAGTACACGGGGTCGATTGTACTCATACTTCACTTCCTGCACATTGCGTGCAGATTGCGGATGTTGATGTTGTTGCGTTCAGTTGTTGCTGGATTTAAAGGCGTACACGCGTTCCTGCTGTAGCTGTCTCTTGTTCATGGTAGCCTTAGATTAACAAATTTTCTTTATGTACTTTTCAAACAGAAGATGTATTTTCTTCATATCATCTTTGTAAAGTCTATTCTTAGAAGCTCATGATTTGTACTACCAGTCCTTGGAAATGTAAAAGATCTAGATAATTTATTTTGTTTAGTTTACTTATTAGCATTATTGGAATTGGATAGTTATTAGTTGGCTAACCTAGCGGGTTGGGTTAGGTGCCATTATGACTAGTAGATTTTGGCTCGTGACAGATTGGTATCAGAGCTCTAGGTTCATAGGTTCTACATGTCATGAGCAAGTGTCTAGTAGAGTCTTGCGGATTGGTATGATGACGTCCATACCTATCTTTGAGAGGCTACAGGGAATTTAGGATATACTTCCCATCTTTCCTTCCTTATCGTGCAACATTGATTCAGCTTGAAGCGTAATCCTTTGAATTCTTTCCAAGCATTTGTATGTGCACATAAGCGCTCGGTATCAGTTGTGCATTGACGGCTTATGATTCTAGAGATGAGGTGCGAGATGTGATTTCAGAATGTTGATGATGGGCCAGTCTGGAGGACTTAAGGCCGAGTTCTGACTGTAGCTTGAGCACATAGATGTTGATTGTGTGAGCACGTGCTTTTGGACTTATATGTCCAGCAGCGTCCCTATGAGTGGAATTTATGACTAGATGAGTAGTCGGATTGCTATATGATGAGTATGATGTGACTATGGGTGTGTTCAGATAGATTGGATTTGACGAAGAGATTTTGATTGAGATGTAAATTAGGTGCTTTGTTTCTGTCTTAATGTGATGCATAATCTCGAGTAATGAGTGTATTGAAGGATCCTTCATGTTGTTTAATTGTGGAACGAATTAGATTCTCATGTTTTGATGATGAGTTTAGAATTAGGAAGATTAAGTAAGTGCGTAATAGTTATGACTGTGGAAGGGTATAAAGGGATGTTAGTTTGAGGCAAAGCGAGTGGGTTATCTCCTGAGGGGCGTCCTGAGGTTTGTGTGATCCCTATGTTGTTTTGTAGCGAGTCCTCTTTTACTAGTGAATTATATGTATTGCAATTTGAGTTTGGATCGTTTATGAGAGTTGGCCTGACTGTTACAAGGTTGAATGTGGGAATTGCAAATGATCTGAGATATTAGATGGTTTATGTTACATGAGCTTATGAAGGATTTAGTTAAATTCCACTGCGGGATTTTGGCAGCAATAGAGTATGGGTATTGTAAGTTATCAGATGCTTTAATTCATTGGCTTTGAGCCAATTGGGGGAGTCTGCTATCGATGGGTTGATTGCGCGGCTATGTGTTGTATTGGTTTCAGTTTGAAGTATACTGGTGAATCAGTTATGCTTACAGACGTTGAGATCGAGGATGAATCGAGTAAGGGAATTTCTTGATACGGGTTGTATTACACTCAATGGGTATATGGAAATCATGGAATGATTGAGTGGTTATTCGTGAAGGATGTACTGTTCATGCAGTAGAAATTTGCTCGGTTGCTTAGAGGTGTGAATTACTTCTTAGGGTATTGGGGTGCAAATGGGGCATAGGTTGTTCGGTCCGTTTGGGCGGTGCTATTGAGATTCGAGTAGAGTGGATGACTCTTGAGAATGGTTCTAATGAATTCAAGATTTATACGTGGCAATTGAGAATGTTGCGGATTTGTATATGGCTAGAAGCTGAGAGTTACATTGGATGGTGTCGAGACACGCAGTATTTCTATATCATTATAGATTATACATTCAGTATCAGGAAGGTAAGATGAACAACTTTAAATTCATAGAAGGTCTCTTCAGAGTGGGTATCTTGGTTGTGGTACTTTTGGGGTGCTTAAGAGAGCATTCAGCGGCTTATGAGCCTTAAGGCGGTGTGGTTTTATGCTAGGGTCTTGTGTGGTGAGTCTTGGTTGAGGATTATGGTATTATGGCAAGGAGAAGTATCAATTTGAAGGTGATTCAGAAAAAACTCGGAGAAGTAGGACAACTTGGTAGTAGGTTGGATCGGCATGGTAATGGATATGATCGATTCTTTGGGTGCTTATGATGTGGTGGGTTTCTACAGGTGTTTCGTGGCAATGCTCTTAGGTTTTTGGTGACCAGCGTGGCTTTGTTGAGTTAGAGAGGTTTAGTTCTAATGGATTAATCATGTGCACATGGGTTTCGAAAAGATCTCAATAGTTTCTACCACGGTTCGAGGAGTAGATTTCCTACTGGAGTGAGGAGCATATGATGTATAGTGATTTTCTCCGGATGAAATCAAATGGGAAGTTCTTGGCTAATTGAGTATGTAGTTGTTTGTGACTCGGAATGGATTATGAAGTTCTCGTATTTTTCATATGATGGCATGGTATATGCGGTGAGTTATGTGGGATTGATATTGGCATGTGCAAGGTCACAATTCTGTTTTGAAGGGGAGGACATAAATATTTAGGCGGCATGGACGGTTTCATATGACTAGGTAAATGACATTACTATTTGGTATGGCTTGATAAGAGTCTACATTTCAAAAGGGGGCAATGTGTTTTGATTTATGGATACTTCATTGGTATTGCGGCACACTCCTAGTTGATCGACTGCTGAAATTCAAATTTTGCTACGTGGCATGGAAGAATTATAGAAGTATTCCTCGTGGGATGATCGTGTATGAGAGATGTATTTGGTATTCGGGCGATGGAGTTGGGATCAGATATGGTGATTCGTGTGTTTTATGGATTTGGAGACTGGAGTTCTTATGAGTAGGTTGTTTCATGGTTATGGGCTTTGAAGTTGTGGCCGAAGCTAGTCAGAGGATGGTATATGTTATGGTTGGGTCATTGTGGATATTCAGAGGTTATTTATCTATTTGTCGATGACTAGAGCGGATTTGGGGTCCTTTGGCAGGCCCAATTAGGATGTGTATTCTACACCGAGCCAAATTGGTTGGCTCCATGTTGCTATTATTGAGGGATGTGCCATTCAGTCGTTGTTGAGCTTATTCGTGTTATGAGATGATCTGTCAGTTACTCTTCTATGCTACAAGGGATTGTGACACGTTGGTTATATGCACACGTAGTACGGTTCTATTTGGGCTTTATAGCGAAATTTGAGCGAGATGAATATTTGGGTATTGCATGATTGATTGCGCGTTGGCTATGTTCTTTCCGGATTGATTTCGTGTGCTTATTGATTTGGAGCAAGGCGGCTCGAGGTATATAATATTGACCAACGTTTGGATGGGATCACGTATTGCAGCGAAGTTATGTTGAGATATGATCATTTGTATTGGATTTGTGTGTTTTGGTTCTAGGTGTGTGCTAGGCTCTTAGCATGGCGTTGTGATGGTACTTGTTAAGCTGGCGGGACAGTTCCCTCGTTTGAGGCATTTTCAGGATTGAGTACATTTGGAATGTTGCTATTTGGTGCACGGGTTGCACGAGTTGTGGCTTTAAGCTGTATTGATATGTCATGTCACTGGAGCGATTATGTTAGATGGGATGAGGTCATCGTACCTAGAATGGGTGCTATGGATCTAATTTCGGTATACTTGGAAGGATATTGATGCTGATCGGCTTAGAAATTTGGTTTAGTTCCTATCGAATGAGAGGGAGTTCCACAACTTGTTGATCTGACGAATGGTTATGAGTTTCTGCGTGTTTCTTTCATCGTTGGCAGTATATGAAGGTATTAGAACGAGGCTTTGTTTGATAAGAGGTTTATTACCGGCATTGGGTTATTTTGAGCAGCTACTATGAATTGAAATTACCGCTATGAGTGTCTGAGTTATGTGGTATATCATGTGATTTCATCTTGAGTTATGGCTATGGCTGGATACAGTTTGTTCAGACTTACACAATCGTAGATGTGAGATTCTGATCTTATAAAAAAAATTCGGATGTGGAAATTTGGTTCTAAGGTTTATGGCTAGGTTGAATTACAAAATTTAAGTTATGTTGTGATTATCAGACCTATATATAGGATAAGTTGACGTGGGATCACCCCCGGGTATGTGCATGGTAAGGTTACACTGCGGTTTGATGGCTTTTGGAACAACTCTTGGCACGTTCGAGGACGAACGTATATTTAAGTGGGAGAGGATGTAACGACCCGACTATTCATGTTGAGCATTTGCATTTCGCTCGGTAATTTTCAGGCACGAGTATCTCCATATGAGGTATTTCGACTTATGTGATTCATTAGTTTTGGTTTTCAGGTTATTTGGAATTTTATTTGGAGGAATTATTCTAAGCTAAAGCTTTTAATATGAAAAGTTTGATTGAGTTTGACTTTTTAGTAATTGACCCCTGATTGGATTTCTGATAGTTCCGTTAGCTCCGTTGGGCAATTTTGGATTAGGAGCGCGTCCGAATTGTGATTTGGAGGTCCGTAGTAGAATTTGGCTTGAAATGGTGAAAGTTGGAATTTTGGAAAGTTTGACCAGGAGTGGACTTTTTGATATTAGGGTTAGATTCGGGTTCCAGAAGTTGGAGCAGGTCCGTAATGTCAAATGTGACTTGTGTGCAAAATTTGAGGTCAATCGGACGTGATTGATAGGTTTCGGCATCAGTTGTGGAAGTTTGAAGTTTCAAGTTCATCGATTTTGATTTAAGGTTTGATTCGTCGTTTCGATATTGTTATGTGTGTTTTGAGGTCTCAAGTAGGTCCGTGTTATGTTATGGGATTTGTTGGTATGTTTGGCATGGTCCCGAGGGGCTCGGGCGTGTTTCGGAGCATTTTGGAAATTTTGGCTAAGGTTTATTATTGCTGGTTCTGGTGTGAACGCACCTGCTGCTGGTTTGCGCAAGTGTGATGGTCGCAGAAGTGTTAGTGGAGTCATAGAAGCGAGAAGAGACTGGGTGAGGAAGACCGCAGAAGCGCATTTTGTAGCGCACCTGCATGCACGCAGATGCGAGATTGGAATCGCAGGTGCGTAAGGCTTCATAGAAGCGGGACTCGACATCCGCAAGTGTGGGGATTTCTGGTCAAGGTTGTTTTCGCAGAAGTGAAGTTTTTACCGTAGATGCGGCAATTTGACCGCAAATGCGGTATAGCTGGGCAGAGTTATAAAAATTGAGGTTTTGGTTCTTTCTGCAGATTTTGAGATATGGGACTCGGATTGAGGCAATTTTTGAATCAAATTTCATCACAAGGATTTGGGTAAGTTTTCTCTACTAGGTTTTGATTATATTCCTTGAATCTATCTTCGATTTTAGCAATTGGTTGATGACTTTAAAGAGGAAATTGGGGGTTTTGGCCTAACATTTCATACTATGAATTTTGGAGTTTTGAACATCGGTTTGGAGTCGAATTTGAGTGAAACTAGTATAGTTGGACTTGTAATTGAATGGGTTATCGGATTTTGTGAGTTTTGTTGAGTTACGAGGCATGGGCCCGAGTGTGATTTTTGGCCGGATTTGGGATTTGATGTAGAATTTGATCTTTATCATTTGTAATTGCTTCCTTGGGCTTTATCTGATGTATTTGAGTTGCTTTTTGCTAGTTTTGAGTCGTTCGGAGGTCTCTACGTGCGTGATGGAATTCTTGGAGCGTCGCTTGGCTTGCTCGGAGTTTGGAATTGGCTTGTTTGAGATAAGTAACTCTTCTAAACTTAGTGTTGAGGATATGAAACCCCAAATTACGTGTTATGTGATTGATATTGAGGTGACGCACATGCTAGGTGATGGGCGTGTGGCCGTGCACCCTATGAATTGTGACTCTGTTGTTCCATGGTACTGTTTAATGGTCCTATTTTGTTTATATATGTGTTTTCATCATGCGATTAAGTAACTGAGCTATCAAATCATGCTAGATATCCTGTCTAGGCTTTCTGATGATATTGTTAGGACCCATAGAGGTCGTTTCTTGCTGTCATCTCACTGATTTCATAGATATTTTGTACTAAGTCATATTCATGCATTAATATCATATCTCAGTCTCAGCTGCCGTTTATTGATACATCATATCATTGTTGTCGGGCTAGTTTCATGACATTGTGAGCCCGTGTGTGAGACTGGAGAGATTGACGACTGAGTGAGGCCGAGGGCCTGATTGTGAATATTGATACTATGGTACATGAGTTGTCCGTGCGGATTCTGATCTTGATACTATGGCACGTGAGTTGTCCGTGCAGCATGTAAGTTGTCCGTGCGGATCCAAATATTGATGTTATAGCACATGAGTTATTCGTGCAGCACGTCAGTTGTCTGTGCGGATTATAGCGCTTGGGTTGTAGGAGCTCCTCCGGAGTCTGCACACCCTCAGTGAGCGCAACCGACTATATATGTGTTTATGGATCGGGTTGCACGCCGCAACGAGTACTGTACAATGCTGAGTGATTGAGTGTACTGAGTACTGAGCATGGTAAGAGATAATGCGAGACAGCAATGTTGAGTACTTTGAGAGTGTGAGTACATGAGTTGAGAGACATTTCATTTGACATACGTACTTGAGATATATGCATAGAGATTCATTTCCTTTGCTACCCGGTTTTGGTGACAATCATGATTTACATGCATCTTGACATGTAGGCATATAGATGTACTTTCCTCATGCCTTCTGAAAATGAAACATTTACCTGATAAAAAATTTTTGGCAAAAAAATTATAGTTTTCAAACTTACTCATATGTTTGACGATTTCAGTAAAGGATTTGATTTTTAACTGATATACTTGAAAAGCGGAACTATTTTTTTCCAGAAAACTATTAAAACGCTGAACATTTTATCTCTGAGCTACTTCTTTATTTACTTGCCTTACATTGTTATGAACTGCTATTGGTTATTGATGTTGGACCCGACCTATGTTCCAACTCGTCACTACTTTCACCTAAAGTTAGGTTTGTTACTTATTGAGTACATGGGGTCGGTTGTACTCATACTACACTTCCTTCACATTGCGTGCAGATTTCGGATGACGATATTGATGTGCATGGCGGGAGCTGGATTTGAAGGTGTACCTGCGTCCCTGTTGTAGCTGCCTCTTGTTCATGGTAGCCTTAGTTTTATAAAACTCTGTTTATGTACTTTTCAAAAAGAAGATGTATTTTCTTCATATCAGCTTTGTAAACTCTATTCTTAGAAGCTCATGATTTGTGCTACCAGTCCTTGGGAAATATATAAGAATAAGATAATTTCATTGTTTAATTGTTTTATTACGTTAATTGGAAATGTATAATTGCTAATTGGCTTACCTAGCGGGTTGAGTTAGGTGCCATCACGACTAGTGGATTTCGGATCGTGACATATATGTAGCATGCAAAGTTGCGGAATCAATGAGGAAGAGAAGGTGTCTGCAGGAATTGTTGAGGTGGCATCATTTATGGATGAGGCCTGACCAGCTGCATTGATAAGTGAGTTATATGGCTTTGTGGGGCAATGCTCACTGTCAAATTTAATATTTGGAGAGACAATTGCTTGGTGGGCTAGTGAAAGATTCTCATAGGTAGTATAGGGGGACCGTGAAGGGTATACGACTTGTTGTTTGCTAGAGAGTGCAAAAGGGCTTTCCCCCTTAGACGTCCAAATGGGCCGTGGACTATATTCTTGGACCAAGTTAGTAGACTCAAGAATTATCATTATTGGGTTAAAATGTACAAGCTGGCCCAGTGAAGAGTTTAGATTAATATCGAGATCTTGTAGATGAGAGAATTTTTTAGAGTTCTATATTGTGAGGCGATTGGATTGATTAACCTTATCAGGTACTTTTTGGGCCAGAGGTGGCCCAGTAGAGTTGGAAAAAATATCTAACCAGTGGGGTGTGCATGTCCGTTGATACCCAATTTTTTCCTGTATATTTTTTTATGCAAAATATCTTTAAAATAGCATATATACGCATATCCAAGCATTTTACTATTTTTTCCCATAATTCTTAAGGTTTTAAACTGATTTATTTCCTTTTTCCTCCATAAAGCCCAATGATTATTTTCAAAATTATTACTTTTTGGTAATTTAATTATTAGGATTTTATATTTATACTAAAATATAGCTAACGTGATTCTGTACATTTTTACAAATTTATTTAGTATTTTATAAGCTAAATTGCATATAATTGCAATATCAGCATATTTTAAGATTTAATTTGCGTTTATAATTACAAAATTGGCTTCGGTATTTTTAATCTAATATCTATATATTATTAATTAAATTAGTATCTTTAATTTATTTTCAGAAAATATTTTACTATTTTTTATAAAATAAATAAGGGAAAATGGCTATTTAGATGTTAGCATGTTTTTATTCCAATTTTGGCCAGATTTTGCACCCATGATCCAACCCAATTTCAATTTCAAATTGCCCAGCCCAATTCCTAAAACTACCCGACCCACAGCCCGTCTAAACGACCCGCCCGGCTCCCCTTTTAATCCCAGCCGTTGATCTAACAGATCAACGGCTCACGTTCTCCCTTTCCTTTTTTAATTTACCAACACCCCCTAAACCTAAATCATTTTCACCTACCAACCGCCTCTCAACCCTCCCATTCTCTCAAACTCTCTCAACCACTCTCAGAAACCCTAGCCGCCATCTCTATCTCCACCATTTCCACCCTAAAGCCACTGGAATCCATGGCTTCCAAGGCCATTGGAGTCCTATTCCCACCTCCTATAACTCCTACACGCCTGGTTTTTGAAGGTTCAGGGCCTGACCACAACGAAGCTTGGTCCAGGCCTCGTTTGATTCGAGTTCTGTGGCCATCTCCGGCCTAGCTCCAGCATGCCATGGCTGTTCGAGCCTGATTTTGATTTCTCCGGCTTAGATCAGTGACTTTTCCAAGCCTCTCTCACTATTGGGGTTCTTTTGAAATCCTAACCCTTCGAGGCTTTTCTGATTCCTTTAGATCCGTTGTGTATCTATGCTTCCCCTAAGCTTTTAAATGATTTTTCTGGCTTTTCTTCCAAAAAAACTACTTTCAAAACCATTTTTTTCCGATCTAGGGTTTTCTAAAAGTATTTAAATGTTTCTCTGACTTTCTTTTTCATTTTGTGTGTATTTTCCTCTACTAAGTTCTTGTATTTTCTTCCATCGTGTTCTTGTATGCTTCTTGTATATTTCTTCTACTGTATTTTCCTATACTGTGTTCTCGTATGCTTTTTCTATTGTATTTTCCTCTACTATGTTCTTGTGTGTTTCTTCTACTGTATTTTCCATTATTATGTTCTTAAAGTGTTTC
This sequence comes from Nicotiana attenuata, assembly GCF_001879085.1. Lineage (NCBI taxonomy): Eukaryota > Viridiplantae > Streptophyta > Magnoliopsida > Solanales > Solanaceae > Nicotiana > Nicotiana attenuata. Next base: position 353,247 of record NW_017670821.1, read on the forward strand.
TTATTAAGTTCCATCTACTGAGCTCTGTTTAAGTTTCTTCTAAAACTTCTTAGCATGCTTTTTCTACCGTTCTTATCAATTTTTCCCGTTATGTTTCATATTAGCTTCTTCTACTCTATTTTTCCTTTGAGCTCTTCTACTGTGTTTTGCATGTTACTTTTCTATCATGTTTTCTCATGAGTTTCTGTTGCTGAAAGAAATATGTTAGAGTTTCAGTTCTTCTCTGAGACTTCTGAACCTGTTTCGATTTAATTACTTGCCCTCTCATCTTTGCACTCGATTAATGGCGGATACCCTAGAATTTGGGGGTTCTTCCGAGTTTGGCTATGTGATTTGCTTGAACTAGGGTTTTATTTCAAAAACCCCTAACTCTTTCAGACCAATTTCGAGTCTCTGAACTGAGTTTGGACATCCTCGTTTTCATACGATTCTGACTTTTTGCTAAATTTTCCTAAGACCTTTTGCATTGGACCTTTTGTATGCTACTGGATACTATTTCTCTTCTGCGTTACTGATTTATGTGTCAGCCATTACCTACTGATTTTTGCAAAGGCATGACATCTTCTTTCAACTCAACACGTTTGTATGCTTTTTATATATGAAAAACTTCCCTCTACAGTGGCTTTCAAAGTTGTGACTAGTTCAGACTTCCTTCTGAGCAAGTCTGATTGATTTTTTTCCATTGTTTGTTGATTGCCTTGTGATTCGACATAAGTTTAAAAACCTTTTCTCATCTTTTCTGACTCGGTTCGTTCATGGACCAATAATTGCAAAATCTCAGACCCTTTGATTTACTGGCCACCAATTGATTTTCTTACCTTATTTGTACAACCGTGTATTTCAAATTCGGTCCTTAAATAACTCTCTCATGTATTTACCCCTAATTGCCTACTTTGCACAAAGTGCTTGGCTAATTTCTTTCCTTAAATAGTTCTTACCCGTTTGAATCTGAATTCCTTGATTAAAGGAAGTCTTGTGTGATTGATTCTTAATTGATATTCAGTTCCTTAACTGTTTTCTTACCTTATTTCCGCCTGATTTTCACACTATAAATGCACAACTTTTTCACAAAAAAAGAAAGAAAAAGAAAACATACAGTCTTCCTGACTTACACTTATACACAATAATATTCTCTCTTCTTGTCTGCACTGTGGCCTGTTTACAAGACTTACTGTTTTTCTCTACTTGATTATTTGAAACTGGTATGTCCTGATTTAAGCTCCAACATCACAACATGTGTTTATTTATAGTTTGTGTATCCATGTCTATCTGCTATTTCTGTAGAGCTTAATATTTCAATTAGCATGCTGCTTTCTTTCTGTTTGTTTCTGCTATTAATCCCTATTCCCTACCCCTTATGTGTTTGAGCATATGGTTTAAGACATGGCAATATGTAAGTTATTGTCCATGAATTAAACTTGATCCTTTGGAATCCTAATCTCTAACAGTGTGTTCCAACAGGTTGTGGGTGTGCCAGCATTTCCCATTGCTAGGTATGCCCACCAGCCTGTCTTCGCTTCTTTACCACCTCCCTTATACCCCTATGTGTACTGGTTTGAGATGTTTCCATTTTCCTTTCCCCCCTCAGAACTTTGTTTCTGCACTTGCACTCTCTCTTAGTCCCTAAGTTCTGCCCCCCTCTTGTGAGCCTTGCCTTGGGACCTTGAGTTCCCTCTGAACTGGGACACTTGAGGGCTGGCCCTTCCACACTGCACTATGTCTTAATCCGGCGATACATTTGGGTGTGAGCACTGCCCGGAGTCCACATGAGGCTCTTAGGGATCTCTGACACATCCAAATGGGAGAAAGGCTTTGGATCATGATCTCTTCGGAGTTGGCTTACTTCATACTTCAGACAAGAAGCCTGAATCAGGCTCTCCTTGGTTGTACTTTTTTAAATTTCTGATGTATTTTCTTTTATCTTCATTCTGGGCTGTAATAATTTTGTAATAAACTCTTGGGGATGGCTAGTGAAAAAGGGAGGGGATAGCTATGTATGCGAAGGGTAGATAACTTGCATATAGGTGTATTTCTGAATTTCTGCACTCTCATATAGATATCCTGCCTATAGGTCATTTCTGAATTTCTGCACTTCTCATATAGATACCATTTCTGTAGGAATTCTGCATTCTCTCATATAGATACCATGTCTATAATTACCTGGAAATCTGAATCTTGCATAGGCACATAGAAAACATGCCTATAGGTCTTTCTGAATCCTGCATATACATTCTTCATCAGGCAATCATGTTTATAGGTCTTAATCAATCAACTGCAACTAGATATCTTTTTCATAGGCTTTAAAATGAAATTCAGCACCTAGATATCATGCTTATAGGTTTTCTACATTTTACCATGTCTGTTAAAAGGGGTTTAAATCAACACGCATAGAAAGCATGTCTATAGGAGTTATTAATCAAGTCTGAGTCGTGTCACTCGCTCATAAGTCTAAAACCAGTAATAATGACGACCATCAGTTATAGAACTTATGATCTCTTGCTAAAACTTGCTTTCTTTAATAACTGACGACTTTCTTAAATCAGTATGTATTCAGTTTATTTCATTGTTTCTGAAATCAGTAGATATCATGCCTATAGGACCCTCGTCCAACACCTAGGCAAGCCTTAGGGCTAAAATTATAAACTGAATCAGATTTTTATTAGCTACAACCAGCAGGCAGTCCTGATTCGGTCTTCTTATCTGAACTATGTAATAAATTAGTCTGCCTCAACCTTTAAGTTTAATCAGACCATTAAACAGTATGTGTAAGTCATGCTAAATTATGTGCTTTCTTTGGTTTAAAGGAGGTCTATCTGAGCCCTTCACTTGTTTATGTGCTTTCCCCCAACTTGCTATACGTGTTTTTATATGTCGCCTTAGAGTTTTTGCCTTTGAAACTATAAACAAGCCTAATATCCCTTCCCTTTAGGATTAGTAGTCCTAACTGCCTCCTGGACTGATAGGATTGGGGTGGGTAATAGCATGCAATAAGTGAACGAGACCATTCCGCGCTTTAATACCTTAACGGGGTAGGAAAGGGTAGATATGGATATGATGACCACGCGATAACATCACATGTAGCCCCTCACTGAGGAGTGATTATCGGATGTTGTGTGGGGTGATCCATATTATTTATAAACCTAGGACCCCCCCCCCCCCTTTCCTTTGTTTCTTTGATTCTTTGCTTCTTTTTTCCAAATTTTAAACTATTTCTCTGATGAAAAATCACTATCTCTTTCGTTCTTTCTAACTTTGCTTATTTGTAACCATTATGTGAAAATCCCCTCTTACTTGAAGTTTTATTTTCCTATGTTTATTTGCACTTAAGTCACAACAATAGTTTAGCCGGGAACCACACTAGTGGATCCTGAGGGGTGCCTAACACCTTCCCCTTGGGATAATTTTAAGCCCTTACCCAATCTCTGGTTACTTGACTCAAACCCTTCTTAGTGTCCTAATGCACTTAAATCATTAGATGGCGACACTTCAATTCAAAACCCAATTCCCAAAAGGGAACGAGTTGTCTTCCCAAATGTCATAAACCCGATTTCACGAGAAAAAGGGGGCACGACAGTCTGACGTCCGGTGCTATGTCACCGTCTGTTGCTCTAGATATGCTGCGCGAGGAGATGGTATTGGAGACTAATATTCAGCTATCTTACCTTTGAATTTAGAGGTTGATTTTTTGGGGATAGTAACCGTCTTCCATTCAGAGGCTAGATTTGGGAGGTTGTTGGAGGAGGAAGGTGAAGAAATAGTGGTCGCGAGCAAGGTTGATAGAGGCGGAGTGGTAGTGTAATGAAATTCCATCAGGATGTCCAAGTCGACAACATCTGGTGCATATGAGATTAAGGCCCTCATACAAAAGAACTTATTTATGAGTGCCAATGAGAACATGTGTTTTTAGAGGTTTCTCGAGAGGGACTTCAAGGCATATGCGTGCATACCAACCCCCAGAGGCAGAACCACGTAGACGGTAGGGGGGACGCCGGATCCCGAAAAATTTAGAAAAAATCTGTATGTATAGGTGCCTATATATATATATATA